>NW_026000068.1:3736448-3747738 GCF_001458135.2 Marmota marmota marmota | reverse complement strand
GGAGAGGAGAGGAGGGGAGGGGAGTGGAGTGGGGAGGGGAGAGGAGGGGACAGGAGAGGAGAGGAGTGGAGTGGAGTGGGGAGGGGCCTGTGCAGAGTGCGCTGCAGGCTGAGGAGTGCCCCAAAGGCTGAGGGTAGTGCAGAGAGTCACAAGAGTGAGGGACAGTTATTGCCAGGGATGTCCTGGCAGCTATGGGCAGGGCCGGGAGGAAGCCAGGGGAGGAGCACACATTTCCCATTAGAGTCCATGGGTCCCCAGAGCCGTCACCTGGACCCATGAGCCACTGCTGGAATCACCCATGTTCCATCCCAGAGTGCGACCCCATGGTCCCCTTCCCTCTGGCTGAGTGGCTGCCTGCTCCAGGCCAGTCCTGCCCGAGCTCATCCCACGGTCACTTAGCTCACCAATTAGCTGCTGTCTCTGTGTACTTGGGCCACAGAGGGAGATCTCTCTCTTCCCACTAGCCGTGGCCCTGCTCCATCTCGTAGCTCTTAAGGTCTGGAACAGTCACACCAGGCTTCTGCTGCATCCATTTATCAGTGCCCTGTGATGCCCCTGCCTCCACCCCGGTACTTCAAGCCATGTTATTGTTCATGACCCTGTGGCAGATGTGCACAGCAGGGATCAGTAGCTCTGCTCTTTTAGATAAGGAAATCAAAGCTGTCTGTCAGCTGGTGACTGGGTAAGCAAAATGCAACATAGACATACAGTGGCCACCAGTCAGCAGTGACAGGGACTGATGTGCTGAGAAACTCTACCATGTGAATGAACTCGATGACACCATGCTGCATGAAACAGAGCAGAGGAGGCCCAACATTGTACAGTGCCATGAGCTGGCACAGTGGCAGGAGGTGTGTGGATGGTTGGCAGGGCTCAGGTGGGGCTGGGAGGGGGGGCTGATGCCACGGGGGGCTTTCTGGGGAATTGAACATGGTCTAAAACTGGATTGTGGAGATGGTTGCACAACCACATAGATTTAGTAAAAATGAACAAATAAAACAAAACCCACTGAACTGTGCATCTGAAGGGTGAGGTCTTGCTCATGTGATACACCTCAATAAAGCCTGGGAAACCAAATAAACTGAAGCTCTGAGAGTGTGCCCAGGACACAGGGGACCCAGGACTGTGGGGCTCCCATGCCGGCTACTTCCTCCACCTCGTGGTGCCTCATTAGCACACAGGAGCCATTCCAGAAGTGCCCTTGAGAGACAGCCAGGCTAGCAAACAACGCGGCACAGAATCAAAGGCTGAAGGAAGGGCCACAGTCCTCCCCAAAGACCAGAGGCGAACCATGAAGTGGGGAGACGCAGCGAGTCCTGGGTGTGGTAGGTGTGCACATCCCTTCTCTGTGACCTGGGATATAGAGAATGCGGAAGAAGAATCCATCCATTTTCCTTCCAGCAGCATCTCTCCAGAGGGCAGTGAGGTGTGACAGCAGCTGTGTCTTCTCATGCTGCCCCTGGACTGGGCAGCCCCAGGGGAAGAGGGGAGGCCTTCGCCCAGGGGTTTCCAGCTGCAAGCACACTGCAGGAACTGGCCAGACCTTCACTGAAGGGGGACTGACACGCTGAGGTTGGAATCCATGTTGTCTGCCCCCTTCTGCTCCTCCATCCATGACTCCGCAAACCATGTCTCTGAGGACCCTGAGAGCCCCTCCCTCCTGACACCCTGAGTCAGCAGGTCTGGGGACCAGGGTGACAACCTGCATGCTTAGTGAGATTCGCAGAGCAGACGCCCAGACACACCTTCTGTGTCAGGAAGGCCAAGGACCAGTGCCACCTGGCTCTGCATTTACCTTGCCCCACCTGATGGTGAGAGAGCAGGGCAGATACCACCACATGGGAAAATACGCAGGTTCTTGATATTTACTATATGTGCAGGGCTTTCCAGGACACAATTAGATGTGATGTGAAGTTTGTTATAACTGATGTTTCCTTATTTTCAAGCAAGTTAAGGTTAGATACCTATGTTTTCTGATGGAAAATTGTTAAGTACCAAAAGCCATTCCAACTATGACCACTGTCTGCTACAGTTACTGGAACAGTCTGGGAAGATGACCCAAGAAAAGCATTTGCAGAGAGGCCTAGAGATGATTATCTGTATCGACACTGTTCTCCATGACTTCTGTCACACAGGTGAAAGTCTAGGCAGTGTCTTCAAACACCTGTTACTATGGATGCCGAATGTGACCAATCGCAGATCCCAGAGTCAGACATGTGACTGTATGTTCTCATGCACATCAAAATCTCACAGGGATGTTAAAACTATAACTGGTCCTATTCCCAGGCTGCTAAACTCACCTCGTATACTCTTTAGATTAGGTGCTAATGCATATTCAAAATGGTCTGCTTAAGAATATCTTCCTATCAATAATTTAGTATGCAAATGTCTTTTTGTCCTTATAAATAAAACATTGGCGCATGAGAATCTGGGAGACTCTATGATCTTTCAAACAGCATTATTAGGAGTGGTTTACCTCTAGAACACATGGGCAGACCCACCACGTCAATGAACCAAAAGGAAAATCAACAAAACAGATATAAAAAAAACAACAAACAATAAACCACAACAAGTAACAGAAAGAGAGCAGGCTGGGTGGATACCTTCCTGTGACTCCTGATTCTTTCTCTAAGCCACCCTGATCAGTCCCCAGCACCTTGGCGGGCCAGTGAGGAAAGGCTACAGTCCCCCTGCTGAATCAAACAGACCAGCTCTACAGGAGCTTGGCAGTGACCTCCTCCTCCTAGCCCATGGCCAGAAATCCAGCCTGGCAAAGGCCCGCCAAGCCTGTACCCCCCAAAGTGGCACGGTGGCTCTTCTGAACCACTGAGTTCTTGCACTAATGCTGCCGCTGAGTTAGCCTCCTCTGCAGTTATAATAACTGCAGTTCTCTCATCAACACATACCCCCAGAGGTAGCTGAGCGTCTCCCACATTGCCTCTCCTGTGATTGCCAGCATTCAATAATACGTGGTGACTTTGACTCTAATGCTACACGAGTAGAATTCTGCAGCTATGGCTCAGTTCAACCACGGTATTTGAGAGTTCTTTCATCTTTGTAACAGATGACTTCCAACAAATTAGGGCAGAGAAAAGGAACCTGAGGTAATGAGGATGGAATTTCAAAAACATCCAACTGCCCGATTGGCCACTCCTCTGCCCTCCACATCTCCACTATAACCTGTGCACACTAAGCTCTGACTGCTGAAATCTGAGGGGTGCCTGCTCTTCTCCAGGTCACCACCAGGGGCTGAACCTGTGGGTGTAGTCCCCATGTGATGGCTCAAAATCCACATGTACACTCTGCAGAGGTGCAAGCTGTCTCTCAGATCTTATGGTTAAACATTATGATCAAAATAGAGCTAACACCGTAGATGAAACACAGTAGACGATCAACAGACAGGAGCTGTGTCTCTGGTCGGATCACAGACCCAGCATTTACAGGGCAGCTCTTGGGCCAGTGAAGTTGTTCATGCTCAGTTACTCCAAAAACAGTTCAGCATAATGAAAATTCTCAGAAAGGAGAGGTTTTTGAAATCACTACATAAGAGTGTGAATGTTATGGTGTGGATGCGAGGCGTCCCCCCAAATCTCCTGTGTTCGTGCAGGAATGTTCAGAGGTGAATGCTGGGATTGTGAGAGATGTGACCCAGTCAGGCCATCCTAGTTTAGATGGCCTCACTGGCTGGAACCTGTAGGCAGGCTGAGTGTGGCTGGAAGAGGTGGGCCACTGGGGGGGGGGTGTCCTGGAAGGGCATCTTCTGAGACCCCTTCTCTGACCCTTCTCTCTGCTTCCTGGCTGCTGTAAGTTCAGCAGCTTTCCTCCACCACGCCCTTCACCTCGTCCACCACGCCCTTCCACCAAGATGCTAGGCCTTGCCTCAGGCCCAGGGCAATGGATTCAGCCAATAGTGAGTTAAACCACTGAAACCACGAGCCCTAAATACATTTTCCTTTTCTAAGTTGTTCTGGTCAGAGTTTGGTTACAGCGACACCGTTTGGTTACCAACTCAGTGCAGGTGTGCTACTCACTGACGGGAGAGTCCTGGCAGGTTATACATACTGGTTTCCATAAAACAAACTAAAAACGCCCCAGTTCAGTTCATTCAGCAATTTCCAGGTGAATTGCTTGCCCCTCTTGGCAGCCAGTGGTACTCTCATCACGGTGCCCCTCAGGGAGCCTTCCGCCATTCTCCACATGCCCTGTTGGCTCATCAGTGTCAGAAGGAAAGGCTGCTGTTGGAGACTCTGCCACCATGTCTACGAGAAATGCACCGTTCCAGATAGGCAAAGCTGGCTGCACTAAGGAGGCACCAGCTGTGTGCAATCTGAGATCTCTGCAGGCTTCTTTCGTGAGTTTGAGATTTAAAGAAATTTGTTTCATGACATGTTTGCTCTCTTTCTCTCTCAACTAAACAATATGTTCCTTGGGAGCTGACAACACTAGAGCTTTAAAAGTCCTGTAAAACCTCCAAAATTCCCTCAAGGAACCATGGATTTTTGAGCAAGGTAAGAGAATTGCAGATGCCCCTGCCCTGCCACATGCATCAAAATGATGGAAAACCTGGATTTTGTACATCAGAGTTCTGTTGTCAAAATCCATGGTTCCCAACCAACCAGACTCTAGTGGCATTCAGGGAAATTGTCCCTGGAAGGGGACATGGGAGCTGGGCGGGAAGGTCCTCACTTGTTGGGGGATCCCATGGACATGGTTTGGAATTTGGACTCTCTCCCTTTATTCTCCTTATATAAGATGGGTGTCAAAACTTCCTCAGAACAAAATATGATTAGTGCAGCAGTAAAGCATGCCATGAACTCCCTGGGACAGTGCCTGGCGTACAGCAGGAACTTGTTTTCATGTCATCTCTCTTCCCTACTATGATGGGGGCATTTTCAGATTTGACTGTAGCTACACCTGTCATATCACGGACATACTGTAATATGCACGCTCCTTCATGTGGTGATGGAGCAGAATGCTATGTCAGTTTACTCCATAATAAGCAAACGTGGAATTAGATGACTTTGCAGCTGCCCTGGGGCACACAGAGCATAAGAAGTACAGGTTTAGACTTTACCCTCAAACCCTGTTTTAGAGTTGTAGGAAAATGACGGCAGATTGAAGGAGAAGGAAAGTAGCCCTCTGCATGGAAACTGCACAGTCCTTCCACCGGAGGTCACGGGGGCAAAGGAGCCATCACTCCCAGAGAAGGTCAAGGCCTGCAGACACATTTGCTGCTTCCGTGACAGAAAAATGCAGCGCTGTGTGCTCAGAGGCCACCCTTCTGGTCAAGGACTGTAAGTGTGGCTGCAAGAGCATCTTGGATGTGAACAGAGGAACAGTGGAAAGGGTGTGTGAGTCGAAGGCGAACTCGGACATTAGGGGACTCGGGAAACCCGCTCCTTACAACAGAGAGGGTCCCATCAACCCAGCGATGGCAGCCAGGTGCCTCTGCCTCTTCCAGAGTCGGCTGAACACAGAATGGAGCCTCTATGGTGCTTACCACCTCTGTGGCCTGACTCCCGTGTGCACTGTCTGACCCTAGTGTCACGGCCACCCGGTCCCATCACAGGGCTGGGAGTGGCCACTCCTTCAACAAAGGGCAGATGAAAGCTGAAACCAGAGAAAGGAGAAGCTGGCTGGGGCTGACTTTGAAACCGAGATCTAAACAAGTGACTGCTTGGAACTCTCCAGATCGAATCCATTTCACAGAGCACGAGGTGCAGGTGACATCTAAACTACGAGTAATTGCCAAAATAGAGGTTCAGCTTTGCTGTGGAATGTGATACAATGTCAGAATGTAGCTGTATGCTTGGCCTTTGGGGATGGCTACGGGTGCTGGACAGAATGGGTGCTCACTCTGGTTTTATTGTGGTAGGATGAGTCTATCTGAGTACCTCATTATGTGTGTTAAACACGTACACACGAGGCTGAGGGCTGCCCCTGAGTCACATGACTGTTACGGTAAGGGCTGTAAGATACTCTGACATGCAAATTACCCCTGTGAGATCAGTGAAGTGTTCTCACCAATGTACTTCACACTTACAGACAGAAGTGCCCAAACTGCCTCCTACACTGCTCTCCCCGTACGTACGTGTGGAGGCTCCCAGCTCCCAGGGCTCCAGGCCTCTCTGCTCGGGGCGGGGGCGTGCGGGCAAGGCTGGGTGGGCCAGTTCTCAGCCACACACACAGAGGACTCAGCCTAGGTGAGATGGGGGTTTCGTTTCTTTGCTTTTATGTTGGTAAAGTTTTCAGTCAATGTCAGCCATACTCGGAGCAGTTCACGTAAATACAAACTTGCATGTTCTGTTCACTATTTTAGAACAAAATTCCAGAGGAAACTGTGGTCCCAATGAGCCCCTGCACCTGGACTACAGTTATTCAGAACTTGGAGACTTGAACCTGTTTCAAATAAATGGGCTTGATAAGCAGTCTTTCCAGAAATTTCACAAACCAAGAGGCTCTTGTGCTTCCTCTAGCAAGGAAAACTCGGCACATGGATGACTCTTTGGGGGTGGAGTGAGTTAACAGGAAGTTCAAGGTGTCAGGGATCAGTAAGCTAAATTTTATTAGAATGCATAAACTCATAATCTGTCTCCCAACAGACAACATGCTGAACTGCTGGAGTCCGGTAGACACGTGGACGTGGGACCCAACAGTTTTTAATGGTAAAGATCTAATTATGCTACGCATCCCAGCAGTATTAAAAAAGGATAGTGACAGTGCTGAGCAGTGAAGAAAATGCTAAATGCTGTTTCTTCTTAAGGGACAGAAGACATGCACGCCTTCCTCGCGCACTTGTACATGTAAGCTAGCAACAGAAACTTGCCGTGAAATACGCTAGCTTCTCTTTTTTGGCTTGTAGCCCCACAACCCATCACTCTTCCCTCTGTTGCCTCATGTCAACCTGCAGAGGGAATCGGAGAACTCCCCAGCTTCACTTAGATAATCTTTGCAAATAAAAACAAGGTTATGGCTCCTTTGGCTGCTGTCGTGGGAATCAAGGGCAGAATGTCAGCTCTTCTGGGTGTGTTTCTCATGATTCTTGTTAAGCACAAAGTGATCTCCCAGGTGTTAGGAATAGGCAGCTTTCGTCCAAAAGCACAGGCATGAGCGTCGGCTGTGAGCACTGAATGGACAATGCCCTCGCAGTCTAAACAGCCACGTCAGTGTCATGCCTTTTAATCCCCCTGATTGTCCCCAGTTCATCACTCTAATGGTTCTGGTGTAAATAAAATACCTTCCTTATCCTATTCCCTCCCATCTGCGGGACGTCTTTAAAAGTCAGTGCCATGTCAAGTCTTCGTTTCTTAACTCGGAACTTGCTTGCATGACAAAGTGCATCTCATGTTCTGGTGAGGTTTTTCTGTATCCTATAAGTAGTGATGGGCAGTGGGCTGAGGAGGACCAGGACAGTGCTGGATTTGAACTCGTGATGCTCCTGTTGCTGCCTCTGGAGCCGTTGGGATTACAGGTGTGCACCACCACACCCAGCTCTTTCCAGGATTCTTAATCCACAGTGGCACACTGTCCTGCTCATAAACTTGGTAATTAAAAATGCCTGACTAAGTGGCCAAGGCACACCAATTACACTGTCTCTGTGCCCATGTACAAGGTATGAAAGACTAAGGAGCGAATGACTACCACTTAGACTTGTTTTTTTTTTAAAATTGTGCTTGATTTAAAATATATCACGTTACCCGAAGTGCATTGGAATACATGTTATTTAGAATTTGTCAGAGACTCTCTTCACCTGTACCGGAACATTTACTCCTGTGGTCAGCACTGGAGAAGTGTTCATCTCCGTGGCCTTTCCCGAGGTCCTCTGAGGGGACGGCCCTGGCCCTCTTTGACTCCCTGCTGTGAAGTGCACTCCAGGGCTCCCGACAGGCTTGGACAGTGCCATGGGGTGTGCATGCTGCCCAGACTCCACTCAGGGCCCTTTCTAGGCTGGGCTTTCCACAGGTGCCGCACCTCCTGTCAACACAGGCTGTCTCTAGCACAGCATGAACCGGTATCGGAAACTAACATCTGTCCTCCTTCCACCATCCCTCCATCCCTTCCCTCGTCCATCCGGTTCCTTCCATGGGCCACGCACCCTGCTGGTGCCGACAGTCAGGCCGTGGCCCTCAGGACTCTCTCTGTACAGAGGGGGAGGGGTAAACATTGGCTAGTAACTAAAGGAGGAATTACACAGGGACAGGGTTTCTGAGGGGAACCGCAGAGTGACGTGTGACTGTACTACATGCTGCCCGGACTTGGAGTGTGGGGGGATAACTTACGGGAGGGTTTTCCAACTGAGACCAAGAGGATAAAGTAACATTTAACTAGAGTGAAAGAGATGGCTGGGATGGTGTTCTGGGCAGAGGGAATAGTCCTTGGTAAGCCCCTAAGGTCGTGAAGAGCCTAGCTGTATTTCAAAGTTTACAAGATGTTGGGGCCTGAGCCTGGAGTTTCCCCTACGAGGCTGGAGGTGCAAGCAAGGCCAGGGTCCCAGGGAACTGCTGGTCACACTGAGGATGTGCCCAGAGAGCGCCGGCTGTGTTGAGTAAGGGAATGGAGAGACGGGAACTGTGTCCTCGACCCTCGGAGAGGCTCCCCCTGGAGAGGAAGAGGAGGAGGGGGACATGTGGGAGGGGGACGGGGTGGGTTACCTCTGTGTTCATGGATCATCATCAAGCCCCTGCCTCCCCATTGCTGCTCAGGATTCTACAGGCCTGCCCTGCACCACCTCACGGGGAGGCACAGCAGATAAAACTGCCTGTGTTGGAAACAGTGTCAGCAGCTGCAGATTCAAACAGGGATTCACCACATTGCAGGGAGGGTTCTTACCTCCAAGAAGATCAGACGTGAGAGGCTCACATGACAATTTAAATTATGAGGGAATGAAATGACCTTAAGGTTACAAAGGTAAACACTTCCACAGACTAGAAGAAATTACTATTTTTTTTTTTTTGGAGGGGGTTTCCTAGGGATTAAACCCAGGAGTTCTTTATCATTGAGCTACGTCTCCAGTCCTTTTTATTTTTAGATAGAGTCTCTATAAATTGCTGAGAGTCTTGCAAAGTTGTTGAGGCTGACCTTGCGCTTGCTATCTTCCTGCCTCAGCCTCTACAGTCACTGGGTTATAGGTGTGTGCCACTGTGCCCAGCAAGAAATAACCAATTAACTAAACTATATTTCACTTACATGTTTCATTCCCAACTTCTAATGTCTTAGGGTAGACAGAAAACTATTTAGTGACAGAAAACTGGATTAGTCTGATAGTATTTTCACATTAAAGTAGTCAACTACTTGACCATCTGTACAACGCTAACAATGAATCACTATGTAAAATTTTTAACTCTGTTAGGTCATTTTTCTTTCAAAATTGCTAAGATTTTATGCATGAGTATACATGATTACATCCACTTATTGTTAATTGGCTACAGAAGAAAAAACAGGTATCCAACCTACATTCCTTTCTCTCGCAGTTTTTTAAGAGAGGTAATTTTATTTAGCTTTCTTGCAATTTTCTGAATTATAGAAAAGAAAAAAGTAAAATCATGCTGATTTTGCTACTGATTAAAATGTTTGGATTTATTCAATTTAATGCCTCTAACACACATGCTATCTTCCTTAAGAAAACAAACTCTTAAGCAATGAATTATGTGTGCACAAAGTGAAAAAAGATGGCTCATGTTATTAGGAAGAGATCAAAGTCAGTAAGAAGATCTACCCTGAGAGAGGGGGCGATGGAGTTTCAAGAGAAGAGAAGGGGCAACCAGTAGCTGCTGGCTGGGCTTTGAGGCTGGGGCCCTTGGGAGTGTCGTGTAGGACAGCTGTCGTCCATCATAAAGGGGGACGACCTCTACCAGGTGTATAAATTCACTTTGATTCAGAGCCTGGCCTCCGGCCTACAAGTAATGACGTCACAATTTCTCCTTCAGGAGTGATTCAGAGCAGCAAAGCAGAGACAGAAAACTCACACACACGCATGGAGAGAAGAGCCCCTGAGTGCCATATACTCCTGAATCCATCATGAAATGCAGCCTCCAAACCTGCTGCAGAACAGGGACACTGCGTCTCCCCAGGAAACCCTCAGGTCCAACTTTAACCAGAGTAGGAAGCAGGTCAAGAACCCCCAGCAGAGCAGAGAGGAGAGAGGCCTGGCCGCTGGGTCTGACAGCTCCTTCCTCATCCCACACAACAGCAACCTGCCCCCAGGCCCGGTAGACTCTAGTTCTTCAGAGAGGCTGCCTTTTCCCAGATAGGTCTAGGATGCCTCTACTTTAGGGCCTCCTCTCCCCTACAGGCCACTGGCTATGCAAATGATTTGTGTAAAGCAACAGAATTCTTATTTTATCACTAAAAACCATTCATTTAACATTTTTTTTAAATGAAAGCTTTGCAGTTTGCCAGGCACAGAGTACTCTACTGATAAAGTCAGAAGCTGCAGGGAGTATAACATCCCTGCTGTACTCTCGATAGTTATCTGTGGGATGCAGCTTGACTGTTACTAAGAAATCTTCCATAGCTCTGCACTCTCCTTTTAAATTCTGCTCCGTGATGCTGACGATGAGCTGTACAAAGCCACTTTTTTCTGTCATCTGCTTCCTGTTCACCTCTGTCAACACTTCACACAACGTGAGGCCACAAAATCAGATCAAAAAAGGCAGAACTGGCTCCTGCGGTCTGTCCCACGTATACTTCCTGGATGCCCTCTCACTTCCTGTCCACCCACTCACCTCCTGTCTGTCTGCTCCAGGCTCCCTGCCAGTCCCCTGTGGACTTCCTGTATACCCCTCACTTCATGTCTGTCTTCTGGAGCCTTCCTTTTGTCTGCCTCCTCGGTTCCTGTCTGTCCCCTGTGGACTTCCTGTCTGCTTCCTGTTCCGATGCGCCTGGCTTGACCCTGGCAGTGGCAGTAGGCTGCAGTAGAACAGCCGATTCTAGGCTGCAGTTTGCCTGAAGAACCACCCACGTGCATCATGCCCCTCACAGTTCTAGCAACCGTTGGCCAGCTCCTCCTCGGGCTCAGGGTGTGAGGCCCAGCTCCAGGCTTCTAAATTGTAAAGAGTCTCCCTCAGTTTCTCAGCCCGGGGTTGGTAGTCACTTCCAGCTGAGTCCCACACTGCCTGGCGTTGTGTCTTTAGGTTTTCAGCTCTCCACTGCCTGCTTAAAACAGCATTAATCCACTCTTTACTGATAAGTGGTGCACTTTCCGTCTCTTGATTGAAATGTGATTGATGTCATTAATGATGACACTGAAACAGGTATAACAAGAGTGAGAGAGCGGGAGGTGGGGGGGGGG
>NW_026000068.1:3539816-3736427 GCF_001458135.2 Marmota marmota marmota | reverse complement strand
GGAGAGAGAGAGAGAGAGAGAGAGAGAGAGAGAGAGAGAGAGAGAGAGAGAGAGAGACTGTTAGTTTAGAAGTTTAGATGGGCGAACCAGGAAAGTTATGCCACGTGTGTATTGTTGAGCTCAGTCAGGCAAGGCAGCATTCTGCTCCGAAGGCCTTGGTTTCATGTGGCCTCTTCTAAAGAGCAGGTTTCATGTGCCCTGTCCTTCAGGCAGTCCCACACATGGACTATCCCCCAGTCCATGCCCACACGGATCATGTTCTGCTGCTCTTGGGCATCTCTTTGTCTCTCTTCAGAGAGGTCTTGGCAATGAAGAACTTCCTGGCTACACGGAACTGGAGGTGGGCACCATTCCAAATGGCCCTGAGCACAAATATTTGTCTCACCACAATAAGTCCTTGTGACAGCTGTCCATGTGGTGATGCAGGACGCACCTGCCTCTTGACAAAAAGACATTGACATCAGGAACGCAAAACAACAACCAGAAGGGACGTCAGTCACACTGTCCCCTCCCCTCTGCTACCTGGCCAGATCTAGACCAGGGACACGGTGGCTTAACTATAAAATCTCTGGACATATTCCAACACTTAAACTCCTTCAGTTACTTTTTCCTTATAATCAAAAAGTAATATCACACTGTACATTAAAGTGAAAACATTGCTGGACAGAGAATTTGAGACTCTCATTCTAGACCTTTCTACCTGTCTTTGGAGTATTTGCCAAGGCACTCTACCCCTTTGGATATCAGTTTTATTATCTCAATAATGAAGGGAGTAAAACAAAACCCATGGATTTTACCGTTAAATTTCTCTAGTCATCTAATTTTTGTTTGCCACTAGTTGTAAACTAATAGAAAAATCTGTGGCCACTTCAGGTGTGAAAGTTACTTTGATCTACTTATAGTAATGAAATACATCCATTTCTGTCAATTTTAAACTTTTACCATTGTATTTATTCTTAAGTAATTATCAGAAATTTATGAAATTTATTCAGTACTTTCCGTTAGTACTATCTTGAGAGTTTCCCAGTAGACCAACTCGGAGCACAGGGCACGGGGGCGCTGGGTGTGGCACATGCCTCCCGCGCCCAACACCGCCAGCTGGTCATGCCATGACTACTCTTCCCAGACAGTGTTCTCCCAACACTCACACTGTCGCTTCTGACCATTCCCAATGCTGATTCCTCCTTTTCTACTCCTATTTTATTTTCCTGGCATGAGAACATTTTTCAAAGTCAGTTAGAAATCTGGCAATATTCCAGACAGCTTTCTAGGATTTATTAGGTGCTTTAGAAAAATATCTCAATGACTAGAATTTCCAGGGAATCCCTAGAGTTTGTGACTAGAAATAAAACCATATAATTCAACCCCACCCACCCCCAGCAAGTTTCCAACCAAGCAAAGGAATTCTTAAACAGAACCAAGAAGTGTAGCATCTGCAAATTTTTCAACAGTTTTGAAAACAAGAGAATAATTGGATTTTTAGAAGAAATGATAACTACCCTATGCATTATTTCCTTAGCAAATACCACACTTTATACAACGGGAACTAAATTTCATATAGATTTTATTCCAAGGACAGTTATCATACCATGTTCATTTTTAAGCTAAAATGCTAACCTAAGTACAGAACTTGCAAGAAATTGTTTAGAAAATCTATTCCTTTCATATTCAACAGAAAAATATTATTAAAGAAACTTCATTTAAAACTATTGAGTAATGAAGTTTGTAAAAGCAGTTTTATCAAAAATCCTAGTGATTAATCCATTTCTTAAATATGTACTTCATTAGAAAATTTAGGGTGTTTGCCATCAGTAATAGAAAGAAGTCAAATGAAACAGATTGTAAAATTGGTTTACGTTTATGTATACTCCAAAAGAGAGGTTGAGAAGACTCATGATTTCTGTTTGTAAATTAATTATACATTCATTTATTGCAAAAAATGAATTTGGGTTTGCATACAATAAGAGCTTGGTGGCACAAAATGGCATAAACAGGTTTTTTAATTAAATGATCAGTTCATAATATGTTATCAAAACTCAGACCTAGAAGCAGATAATTATAAATTAAAGCCACAGGTATCACCACTGGGGCCCCTGATGTATTACAAATGGAGATGCCAAGAACAAGTGGGTAGATGCCAAGGAAGATGGCACTGGGGTGGAAACCAATGAAAAAGCCACTGCAGTGCGGAGCAAGCTCAGTGAAGATTCAGTGGAAATTCACATGCAGAAGCCACCAATTCCCTGTAGGGAGATGACAGCCTCGTGATCAAAGGGATCCAAGCATTGTGGTCTTGAATTATTGGCGTGGAGTCAGAACACATAGGTCCATCATCTGCTTCTTTAAGAATGAGCTTCAGAATATCCTTAAATTAAGGATAATAAAAGAGTCTTGGGTAATTATCTATAAAATGTGCTAATATTTACACTTAGTGGAGCCTGACTTTCTGAATGGCAGTGTGAAAAGTGTGGCAGCACCTTTCCCCGGTGAAACTGCTGAAAAACCACACACTCACACACACACACACACCCTTTAAAATGTCTGAAAATTATCCCAAAGGCATAAAAAATGGAGAAACAACAACTGAATATAATCTAGTAACTCCTGAAAAGAGTATGAAATCTGGTAGCATTTGAGCTATTGTCCACTTATATCCTCACTCTGCCTCCAGCTCAGTGTGACAAAAATTCTATCTCAGGCATATGCAGCCACAAAGACAAGGGATCCCAACCTCTTCCCATCACCAACTCCCATTCTAGGGCTACATTTTTACATCAAGAATGACAAGTCTAGCTGGGTGCAGTGGCTCACGCCTGTAATACCAATAACTCCAGTAAGCTGAGACAGGAGAATTGTGAATTCAAAGTCAGTATCAGCAAAAGTGAGGCATTAAGCAACTCAGTGACACTCTGTGTCTAAATAAAATACAAAATAGGGCTGAGGATATAGCACAGTGGTTGAGTGTCCCTGAGTTCAATCCTTCATACTCCCTCCCCACAAAAAGAAAGAAAGAAAGAAAGAGAAAGAAAGAAAGAAAGAAAGAAAGAAAGAAAGAAAGAAAGAAAGAAAGAAAGAAAGAAAAAGAATGGCAAGTTCCTGAATTCATCCTCTCAGTTCCATATTGCAGAAGCTCAACTTCAGGCAGACATGGCCATAAGAGCTAGTTTTCCTTCTATTAAGAAGTCCCTGCTCATACAGTGGAAACTCTACTCCAGGCTCAGTAGGCCAAGAAAAATGGATCCTTATACACTTCACTCCATCTTACTTGCAGGATGGAAATTTCAGACTAGGAAGCAAATCAAAGCAGACAGTGGGCTTCCATCTCTATCCAAGTTCCACTCACAGAGGAGGAGTGTTGCAATGGGATGGACAGGCCACTCCACCAGCCCCAGCTGCAATCTGGTGCCTCAGAGGTTTTCCCAGGAGAGACAAGCTGTGATAATAAAGTGCTCACCTATAGGGGTTAGCTTTATTTGGAACAGAAGGTAGGGAAGTTTTGCCTAACAACATCATCAAAAATAATCTTTGTTGTGAGCAATTAAAAGGAGGAGATTCTGCCACTTTTAACAACTTGGATGAATCTGGAGGACACTGTACTAAGTAAAACGGGTCAGACTCAGAAAGAGAAATACAGCATGATATAACTTAAATGTGCAATCTTAAAAAAAAAAAGTGAATGCATAAAACAGAGAGTATAGTAGAACACTGATTACCAGGGGCAGGGAGAAAGACAAAATGGGGACAAATTGGTCAAAGGACATAAATTTGCACAAAATAGGTAAGAATCAATAGCTAACACAAGGACTTTATATAAAGATATTCTATTGTATATTGAAATTTTCCTAAGGGAGCTCTCCCCCTGCCCCGCCCCCCCAAACACAAGGTATCATGGAAAGTACAAGAAGATTGATTTTCATGTCTGTAGTAATTATTTCACTATATGTATGTACATCAAACCATCATGTTCATACCTTAAGTACATATAATGCAAACTTATTTTAAAAAAAGAAACACATGATGATAATGTATCAGAAAATGGAGAATACAATAAAGAGAAACATAAAAAAAGAACTAAATGCAAATTCTAGAATGGAAAAGTACAATATATTAAATGTTACATTTAGTATAGGGACTTGATAATAGATTTGAATCACAAGGGGAAAATCATCAAACTTGAATATAAATTAATGAAGATTATTTTATTCAAAGAACACAGAGGAAAACAGAAAAGAAAAATGCACAGAGTCTCAACAAACATGTAACATCTTTAAGCATATCAATGCTTTCATAATGTAAGTATCAAAGAAGACAAGAGACAGAAAGAAATAAACTATTAAAGAAATAATGGCTGAGTACATTCTCAGTTGGTCAAAAATATTAATCTACACATTCAGGAATTTCAGCTAAATCCAAGAAGAATAAACACAAAGATAACCATACATATAAACATAAAAAATGTGAAAGACACAGAGAAAAACTTAAAAGCATTAAGAATAATAACTATGTACAATGAAACTGCAACAAAATGAACAGCAGACTTACATCAGAAACAATGGAAGTCAGAAGGCAGTAGAACAACAAACTCCAAGTGCATCCTCCCCAACAAAAGCAAAACAAAACACTGTCAACCAAGACAAGAAAGGTCTCTGGGTGAGTTTGGATCAACCTAATTTATTGCACTTCCTTCCTCATCATTCCCAATAATATCTGTACAATCTACTGAGAACAGGACAACCTGAGATAGGAAACGGGGGGGAACAGCCCAAACTCTGCTCCAGTCTCCCTTCCACCTTGAAACAGAAAGTGCTTTAGTGTTTTTACATTGTGCATTACAGTCACCAGGGTATGAAACCCAGGATGAGCTGCATATCAGGATCATTTAGCTATAGTGCTAGTCAAGCATATTCAGGCAAGACCAAGACTCCAACCTCCCCGGGCAGGTTGTAGAGCCTCAGAGTCCAGCTTATGGGGACTCCTAGGCTTCATTTGTCTCTTGCCTCCAACCCAAAAGTAAATACCCACTTTGTGTGGCTTATTGTGTATTTGGTGTTCTGCCTCATCAGATTTCAGATATGTTGGTAGCCAATACTCAGTGAACCTTCTTACCAAACCAGTAATCTCTAATCTTTATGCAGAAAATCAAAAACAACTTTGAAATACCACTTTATAATTATAAGAGTGGATAAAATAGAAAAGATAGACATTAAGAAGTTAGAAAGAATGTGGTGAGATTGGAACCCTCATAAACTGGAGGAATGTAAATGGCACAGCTACTATTGCAAATAGCTTGGCAGTTTCTCAAAATGTTAAGCACAGAGATTTACATGACCTGAGAATTATACTTCTAGGTACATACTAAAGAGAAATAAAGACACATGTCCATACATAAACCTGTTCACAAATGTTCATACCAGCATTATTCATAACGGAAAAATGAAAATATACAGTAGTGTTTACCAACTGATAATGGATAAAATAAAATATGTGGCAAAATAAAGCAGTGGTATATACTACAGCATAGATGAATTGTGAATATATCATGCTAAGGAAAGAAGCTAGCCACCAGCAAGCCACAGGTTGGATGTTTCTCATAATAAATGGGCAGATAGGCAAATCTGCAGGGAATAGGTTGGATTCTGAGGCACTTCAGGAATAAGAGAATTTGAGGAAATGGGGATGAACTCTAGGGTTTTATTTCTGAGGGGATGTCAATGTCTACAATTAAATTTTGGTACAAACTACACAACTCTGATTATACTAAAACCCACTGAAGTGTACATTTTGAAGGCATGAACTTTACATTATGTTAATTATACCTTGTTACAGCTTATATTTAAAATAAATTAGTATTTATCTCTTTGGCTTATCAGATTAAGTGAATAACAAGTGTGAAGCTACTAGCAAATTATTTTGCACAAACATTCAACAAGTGAATATCATTCTTGCAATCATCATCATCATTATTTCTAGTCCAGGTGTTCTATCTGTTCAACAGTTTTTATTATCTAAATGAAAACAGGGCTTTTTGATCCTTCCTTTTTCTCCTTTATTTTGTCTAAGCATTATAATGAATTTGTGTGAGTGTGAGGTCATTACAAGAGACACATACTGTCAATTTGGTAGAGATGTAAGTATAACAGATATTGTCTTGAAAAGGTCATGCTTATTGTTAACTAATATTTTGAATCAAGATGATTGGTGGTACAGTATACCAATATTATTTGGTATAGTACTTGATTAATGTAAAAATATTGATCTCTTTTTTGGGGGTGGTATTATCAAGAATTCCATAAATTTCTTAGATGTTAGGCACCTTTCTTAGGATGCTTGTGATCCCTCCCCTGATGAGCATCACGTCCTGACTCTACCCTGAAGACTGGGCTTGGTCTTGGTTTGTGGACCACTCCATGTGCCACCACGGTGGTGAGGTGCCCTCTGTTGAGTCTCCTGGTGCTCACTGCCTCTCCTTGTTTAAGTACCTGGGAGAGAATGTACCCTCCCCTGCTCCTCTCATCAGCCATGGTCTCTCTGGGCCCAGGTCTGGCAGGCTCCAGGGACATAGTTCTGAAGCCCACTTACCATTCACATCCCTTTTGTCAACATAAATCTAAAGTAAAATGCTTGTTTTATTAGTTTTGCTTTTCTCCTTTATGATATTTGTTTGCTACAAAGAGAACAACAACATCAACTAGATTTCAGTGCTCTTCAAACCAGTCATAAGAGGACAACTTGGAAAATGTTCCACATGCAGAATCGGACGACCCAGGGGAAACTTTATATGGCTTTGGAAGGTGTGTGGCCTCACTGTGGTGGCCATGGCACAAGATGCTACACTCTGAGGCAACATGCTTGGAAACTCAGAAGTGATATTTTCATCCTGAAGGTTAAATGGGGAGAAGAGGGAGCACTTCCCACTAGACAGGATCCTGCCTTCATGTGCTTTCCACTGGGCCTTGCCAAACTGGGTGAAAATAAATAGATCAGCGCCTGGCCACACCCAGGGCCAAATTCCTTAAATAAGGAAGTTCTTGTCTCCAGGGAAAAGCCTATCCACTCAAGGATGGTTTGGAACCAGTTTTCAAGAAAGGACAAGAGCTACAGAAGCCTGCTCATGCAGTCAATGGCCTGTGGATGTCACAAGCTCAATCCACCTGCACAGAGCCTAGTATGCCCAGAAAATAGACCTACGGCCCGTGAGGGGACAGGAAGTCCTGCTACTCACATGCAGTCAGCAAGCAGCATCTCCTGCCCCTTCCTGTGAGCCCCATGGACACCCCAAGGGCAGGCAGCTGTGAACTTCCAGCCCTTGGCTGCCCTGGGGCTGAGGGTGCAGTGCAGCCTTTTCTCTGGGCGCAAACCTGATGCCACAGCATGGACTTGGACGCACGGCAGGCAGCGCACCTCTCCTGGCATCAGGAGCAGCACAAAATGCTCTACTGGTTCCTGGCTCCCACCAGAGAGGGGGTCAATGAATTCCACCTAGAAACTGAAAAAAATTCTCAACTGAGGCTGCAGGTAGCTCAGGGGCAGAGCACCTGTCTAGCCTCCCTCTGCTGCTCCTCCTCCTCATCTTCTCTGAGGTCTGGGTTAGACTTGAACTAGAATCTGAACATCCCCAAATGATAAGAGAGCTCTCCTCTCATGGAAAAGACACTCTCTTGTTCTTCATGTGCCAAAAGATTTGAAGGTGAGGGGTGGGGCGACCCCCAGCTGGAGAGAAGCAGCAGATTTGACTGCTACTTGAGGGGCCCCTTCAATATTCTTCTCATCTGGCTAAAGTGAGAGGACTTTTAATCCTTCCTTTTTTTTTTCCTTAAAATGCCATTGGTTTGTCCTATCTCAGGGCAAGTGCCTCTCACTCTAAAGGCCAGCTGAGGTCACATTTGCAATGACCGTCTATGGACAAAATATCAGGCAAGCTGGCGTTCATGTATTTGGAAGATTAATGGTGAAAACATACAAATTTCTATTCCCTAGGTCACACTATCAGATTCCATTGTTTACTGCCCAGAGGAGCCCATTTTTCTGTTCTTTTTCACTTTTTATCTGCACAATTACACTTCTGCTGTTAACTCCCGTCATGTTCAAAGAGAGCCAGAAATCCCAAGCTGCTGCCAGCCAGCTTGATGCATGGGACACCTTCCAGGGCATAACTCAACTACCACGGGAGGGCCCTGCCTCTTGGAGACCCAGGGTCGTCAGTGGGCCTGTCTCCCCGCTGTTAATGGCAAAGACCCACCCAAGCCCTAAAACCAGAGCCAGCGTTGCCGAAATTGGAAAGGCATGTTCCACCTTCCCACACATGGCTGGTCTAAATCTTTGCAAAAGAAAATCACGGAATAGATGTCATAATTTTGTGCAATACATGAAGAGTTTCACTCCATGTTATGATTTGGAAATGGGGTTTCTCAAAAGCTCATGTCTGAGGCAATGAAACACAGTTTAGAGGCAAAATGATTTGGTTCTGAAAGCTTAAACCTAATCAGTAGACTAAGCCATTGATATGGAGTAAGTGCACTGCACCTGTAGGCGGGTAGAGTGTGGCTGGAGGAGGTGGGTCACTGGGGGCATGCTTTGGGGTTTGTATCTTGTCCCAGGTGAGCGGAGTTCTCTCTCTGCTTTCTGGAGGCCACACCCTGATCTGCTCTCCTCCTCCAGACCCTTTCTCAAGATGTCCTGCCTCACCTTGGGCCCAGAGCTTTGGAGTTGGCTGTCTATATGTTACTAACACCTCTAAAATCATGAGCACCAAATAAATTTCCTCCTCTAAAATTGTTCTTGCCATGTCTTTTGGTCATAGTGGTGAAAAAACTGACTAAACCACTCAATTAAGGAAGACTTGCTTTGGGGAGAGGATGAGAAAGAACCAGCAAAATGGTCTTCATGCTCCACAAGAGAGCGAAATCACCCCCACCCCTGAACACCTGCTCCACGCATCCCAAACCAAAAGCCTTTACAAAGGAGAGCAGGAATGAGATCGACTCACATCAGATTCCTCTAAAGAGTAGAAAAAGTATTTTACAGGATTCGGCATTTGCTTATATGTAGCTATTCAAAGAGCGGTTATGGATGTGATTTTGACATCCGATGCCCCCCACCCCATACACACACAAGTCCTTAGGAGCTGTGGGGTCTGGAGTCCTTCTTTCCTGCAGGAAAGGAAGTGGAGGACAGGCTGGGAGCATTTTCCCTAGCTGTGGACGATGTCCAGAAGCCCATGTGCTCAACCTTCTGCTCTGCCAGGGCTGGAAGCGTCCTGACCACGCAGTTTCACTCTGGTCCCGGTCACGTTTTGTTTATCTGTGCCTGAGATTAATTTGTGGCTGACAGTCTAAGTATCTCCTAAGCCTTTTTCCCCTAAAACTATGGAAGCATTTTGAGGATAGTAGGAGAGAATTCATCAAGATTTCGGCCTGAGCAGGCCTGAGGGAGGCAGGGAGAGTCCCAGCCGGCACTTGCTCCTCACCCTAGGGTCTCTGCAAAGTGCAGTACAGGAGACAGACAAGCTGAGGGGACGGTCTCAGTCACCGACTCAGGAATTGAAACCTGCACCAGCAGAGGCACCATCTGATGTGGTCAGTGTTGCCCTGGTCTCAAGCTTGTCACCAGCATCAGACTGACAGGAGAACGTTCTTAAAGTCTCAAACACCAACCAACTGACCAAGACAGCTAACGCAACAACTAGAGTCACATGAAGACATTTCCCCTGTTTCCATAATGGACTCTTAAACTAAGTAAAAACCTTCCTACGAAGCTGGTTGACACAGACCTGGCTGCAAGTTCAATACAGACTTTCTAAAAAGCAGAGTTCATCTGCCAGCCGCGAGGGCAATGGTGGGGAGGGGTCGACACAGCTCATTTCAGTTTTACTTGGCAGTTTCCCCCTTCTTTTACAGATGTCTGCCCCATGATGACAGAGGGACATCTCTGGTGGTGCCCCCCCTTTTAGCCAGTGCTACCCACATCTCAGTCCTGGCAGCCAGAACCATCACACTCACCAAACCTTGGCAGGTTGAAAGGGCCACGGAGGAGTTTCTGTGGGACCTCAGGTAGCCTTGGTAGAAGCAGAAGTCCTCGGGTGGGAACATCTGCACGGCCTTGGTGCCCCTCTTCCCCAGGGTCTGCACCACGAACCCCGGAGCCACCAGGTTGCTGGAAGCTTTCAAGTCCACCTGGAAGTCATGCCTGGAACCCTTCAGCCGGAGGTGCAGAGAGTCACCTCCTGGCTGGGCCAGTGCCCTTCGCCGCCGCTGGTGGTGCACGATGTCGTGGGACACATAGTCACCTCTGCTGTCAACCTCGTAGGCAGACACCAGGTCATACTCTGAAATCAGAAGAGAGGCAGGAAGCTGAGTACCTTCAGGCTTTTGGAAAGAACCATAAAGTCTTAGAATCAAGACTACCTTAGCATTTTCACCAGTAAGAAATGATGGAGGAAAATCCAACACCTTCCCATCCTCAGATCCAAATGAGGGCTAAATAACATCTGAGTTAAAAGGAAAAGTCTTAAAAGTGACTTTTAGGTAAAACACTGCTGCTCTCATAATGCCTTATTACCAATGCAGAACGTTCTATAACATTTAAAAGGGAAAATATATTATGGATCATGTAAGACCAAAATTGGTCTTCTAGAATTATATCTCATAAATTGTGTTGCCAGAGTAACCATCACATGTAGTCATTTTTACAGCTCTGAGACATTCTGGATTAATATTGTTTTTATCATTGACCATCTTCAGTGATCTGACAAATTTTATCTTAAAAAATCATAATTTTTTATAAAATAACTTGCTGCTTAATTATTGAAAAGCAGGAGAAAGTGCAGAGTGCTGACATACTCCAGATCTACCAGGTGCCAGTTCTAAATGCTGGCATGTGCGTCTGCACCCACTGGAGAGCTCATGAACCCTCTATTGGTCTGGCTTCCCCTCCTGTTTCCTTGGGCTCTTGTAATTTGATCGGATCTCACATTCCTCTGCCCCTCAAAGGTCACCGTCATACTCTTCTCCCCATTAAAATTTATACTGTACCCGTTTACACCATATTCAAATTAATTAATTCTTTTTAAAAAGCAGAAGAAATCCCAAAGATGCTAGCAGGTTTCTGGACAAGCATCCAAGCCTTCAGGACCATGGTCACAGGCACCTCCCAGGGCTGCATCTGGGGTCAGGCCCTTTCTGCAGAAGAAAGAGTGGAGCTTGGGGCTCTGAGGGATCCTGGCAGGTCCTGTGACCACCCCCGTGTCTTCTCCAGACGACTCCTCCCTCTCCCGGAAACCAGGACCTGTCCTCTCGTCACCACCATCAACAATACCCTCCAGGGCCCAGGGCAAGGCTGCTTCCCAGAGGGTGGGAGGGAAGGCAGGGCCTCACCCTTGGGGTCAGATCTTGCTGCCCAACATGTTCTCCGCTCAGACCTGGAGTCGACAGCCAAGCAAAGGCCGCTGTGTCAAGGCCGGATCACAAAATATTTTAGTTAGTGATTTGTCAGCTTGTTTTATATCTTTTCATTATTTAACCCATTAAGTCTCAGTCTTCCAATTACAAATTGACACAGGTGCATTAAAATAGTTTGGAATAATTTAGAGCTTCCATTTCCCACCCACTTTAAGGCCCTGTGTCAACTGACATATATTCACATGCTCTAATCACTGTCTATTACTTATCTCAAAAGAATAGACCTCCACAAACATAATGATTATTTCAGAGTTACCATACATGGGACATAAGTTTTCATAGGTGTCCCACATCCCAGATGATGGGGCACAGTGGCTTATGCCTATGGTCCATGTGCCTCCAACTTCTGGTGAGCTCTGGGCCTGCACATTCTAGGAGAGGGCTGGCTTCCTCTCCTGAATTTTTTCTACACACTCACACACTCTAAAATATCAGCAGGGTGTGAGGCCTTCCACCAAATGTGAGATGTCTTTGAAAAGGACACTGGACCCAGCCCCAGAGCAGGCCAAAGGAATCTCGCCAGCATCCAGGTGGACATCCTGTGGACCCACAATGTAGTTCCTCTGGCTTGTTGGACATAACCCCAGTGCTCATATTCTAAGAATGCATCTCCCCTCTGTTATCCACATACTGTCTCAGGAAGCTGCTCTGCCAGACGCTTAAGAACCCAGCTCTTCTCTGCGTTGGCCTGAAGATAAAGTAAAACCTCAATCTACTTCTGTCAAGTGGAATTTGTTGTAAGTCAACAATATTCAATAAATTGTTTTTGGAGATGGGGAGAATATTTTCTTCACAATTAAACTTCAGAGTAGACTGTCCTTCTGCTCCTGCTCAGTCCTGGTAGGTGACTGTGTGGTCACACAGGAGCAGGGCTCTGGGAAAAGGTGTGTGTTGGCTTTGGGGGAGGTGAGGAAGGCCAGGGATGATGGCAGGACGTAGCCGGGGAGCCTGCTGCTGGAGCCCAGGGCAGGGCGAGGGCCCGTGCAAGGCCGGCAGGGGTCAGAGGGCAGGGCTAGTCCCCCTCCATGCAATTCTTTTTAGTTCAGAGCCAAGCTGAGCTCTGCTGGGCCCCACAGGTCAGTCCCGACCGTGTGGTATGAACGGGCCCTCAGCCTACCTGACTGGGGTGGGGAGGGCCTCGCAGACTGGAGAGGCAGCAAGTTCCCACAGAGGACTTGACAAGTAACCACTGATCTGCAACTAACCACTGAAGAAGGTAACTTGTGTCTGACGGGGTAAAATAGGTTGGCAACACTTGGTATTTTAATTAGGAAAATGAGAAATCATATGAAACTGATGAAAGTGCCCGTCTGGTGGAGAAGGAGAATTGGGGCAGGGGTTGGTGCTTCTGGTGAGATGTGGGAGTCTGTAGTCTGCTCCAGGTGCCACTCAAAGAGGAGGAGCCTTGCTCCTGTGTGGCCTGCATCTGCCCAAAGCACTGTCCTTACAGGGAGACACCCCTCTCACCCCAGGTTCTGGGTTCTAGGAAAGGCTCCTCCCCATAATCTGTTAAGGCCTCTCACCACCTGGCCTCCCAGGGGAAAGCTTTCCATTTGCCCCTGGCCCCTTACCCGTCCTTCGGGGTCAGTGGGGACAGGAAGCACATGGGGTTGCTTCAAAGCACAGCTCATCAGCAAACTCTCTTGCACACAAAAAGGTGACAACCAAATTAAAAAGTCACACTTCTCCCCAGTGACATAAGCCACTTCTTATGACCTTTATTTTGGAGGGTGGATGATATTTACCCTTCACTGAGAGGAGGGTGTGATTGGTTGAAGGACCTCTTTCCCTAGGGCACGCAGTGCTGTGCTGAGCAGGGAAGGACAGGCAGCCACCCAGGAGAAAGGTTAACGTGTGGCATCGCCCCATTTCCCTGGCGCAAACACCCTGCACGGCTGGCTTCAGTGACCAACATGGTATTGCTGGCACGGAATCAGGAAGGGACTGACGGTGGTCCATCACTGTGACGTGTGTCCACCTCACAGACGCCAGGTGCTAACGGCCTCGGAAGCACAGGGGACAGCAGGATGCGGGAAATTAGGAAGGGAGGGGAGCTGCGTATTTAGCTGTTTTGAAACAGGGGCTTCATTTCTCTGTGTTTTTATACGTTTTGATTTTTTAGCAGTCAACTGAATAAACCCCCACCATGGCAGCCGCTGCCTCTCCAGAACTGGCATGTGCTGGTGGAGACCCCAGCTCTGCAGCCTGCTTCCATCCCTGTCCCTCCCCAAGAGGGAGGAGAAGGGCCTGCTGGGAGAGCCTCCTCCAGGTTCTGTCCAGTAGTGCTCAGCTGAGGTGACTCCTGCTCCCTTGGGACACATGGCACTGTCTGGAGACTTTTTGGTCATCACAGGGGGAAAGGGAGACTGTTGCTCCTGGACTGGGGCAGGCTGGACCCGGGGCTGTTGCTGAGTATTCTGCAATCATGGGGCAGCCCCCAGAACAGGATGCCACTACAGCCAAGGTTGAAAAGCCTCCCTGTGCTCCAGAGGGCAGCCCTTAGAATCCCATGTGTGCTCTCAGGTAGAGTCTGTGGATGGAAAAGCCAGAGTTCAGAGAATGAACCCACCCAGCAGGGTATCCCCCCCCCCCCGGCACCCTTGGGAGAGAAGCCAGCTGGGACACCCCCCGTGAGCCGAATGCTGACCCTGACCCTGCACTCCTGCTCTAAGACTGTAATCCCCCAAACAGTGGCTCATATGTCTTTAAAGCACAGTGAGATTCCTGCAGTTTGCAGTCCTTTAAAAAAGACCTTGTCCATGTAAGATGTGTTTAATGAGAAAAAAGTTTGTGGATCCCTGCTCACTCAGTACACTGAACTACATGATTTCAAGGTTTTTTGACCACAGCCTCAAGTCTAGAAGGAGTCAGTGTAGAAAAGACCACTGCGGGTGTGGACCCCCTGGTGAGCCTGGGGGGGGCAGCAGGTAGCAGCTCCAGGCACTTTGCTTCCTCCTCTGTGTTCAGTGACATCCTACTGGTGGCTGGGAGTTGGCAGCAATGAGAGTATTTATACCACAGGAATCCAATCAAATGTATGAACTGGTGCCCAAGACCTCCCCCACAAAAGGGAGGTTGTCAAACATTTACAAGCAGACTGCTGGGCCATCCGGACACTGCCCTGTCTCCTGGCATGTAGGTGTCTGAATGTAAACCATTGCAAACTTCAAACAGACACACACAAACACACATCTTTTACATCCAGTTAAAGCAAGTTCTAAAGGACTTCTAAACCTTACTTAGGAAATTAAAAAGTTAGCAATCTGTGATGGGTCTTTGGTTTAACAGAGCCAGGATTTTTATTACAAAGATATATTTGTAGCAAAGAACATTTAATCTCCCATTAACGAATAAAAAGCAATGTTGAATCAACAACAAAAACAAAAAATTGGCATGTTTCTTAAGAGTCTGAAAATGGAATGGATCAAGGACATCCATGGCATGCTCTCTCCACTGGGAGATTGATCGCTCAGACACCCAATAACATTTTGGAATTGTTACTTGGAACAAAAATCAGGGCCCTAGATAGTTATTTCAAAATCAACTTGTATCATGGGTACCTGACATCCTACAGTCAGCTGATCCCAAGGTCACATGAAGTGCATGATAGCTCTGCTACTCCAGACCCAAGCAGGGTGTACTGCTGAGTGGTCTTTCCTCTGAAGGTGTGGACACTGTCCACTGATGCCCACTTTCTCAGTTCAGCCTTTCATAAACAAAGAGCTAAAGCACAAGAGGGTTGGGGAGGTGGGGGCGGGGTGTCTACTAAGACAAAACCTCCCTGATGATGGCTCACACCTGCTTCAGGTTCGGACCCAGCCAGGTAAGTGGCTATCATGGGCACACCGTGCTAACGATACCAGCTGACAAGGTGACAAAAAGATGCTTCCCTCCGTGCTCACAGGAAAGGTAGGAAGCCCAAGTCTTAGGCAGGAAGCACAGGCTTTTCTTCCTGAATAGTTCTCTATCTATAATGTTCTTGCTCTAAATAAAACTTCAAAAATGCTATAAAATACTCTAAAATATCCTGAATCCCTCTGGAATTTTCATGATTTTATTCTAAAACAAGTACTTTTTACCAAATCTTAAAAGAAATACATGAAGGTGGACCATTAACTTCTAATATGATCATGTTGTAGAATGCATGGGGAGAGAAGCATTAAAGGAGATAAGGATCACTACAGAAGGGAGCTTTAAACAAACCCAGAGTTAACTTTCCCCTTAAATACAGTGAAAGTGATTTTTAAAAATTTTATATTATTTGTATCTAGCGCCCTCTGGTGGTGCTCAAAGGGGCCCATGATCTAGCATCAATCTCCTTATATACTATGTACAATTCACATATTCATTCAGTAGGAGAGAATTTCAACAGCTAATGCATATATATTTTGTCTTTCTGTTAAACAGGATGAAGAAACTGCATGGAAGAATTTGTAATCATTAACTCTACTTTTCTAGGTTTTCTAAGAACACATTGAAATAATCAAACCTAGTTCTTCCTCTAAAAGCCAATGTCATTCCCTGTGGAAAAATGATACAGAGAACTAACATCCAGTCACTGCTGCCGCATGGGGCACAGAGAGAAACCACCTAGAGACCAATGTCACACATCTGCTTTCTCGTTTATCTGAGGAGGTAGCATGACACAGACCCATTCCACTCAGATGCTGCAAAAGCCACTTGTAAGCAGCAGAAGCCAAACCACACACTGTAGAAGGATCAGATTCCCTTCCCTACCAAATCGTGGCACAGAACACAAACATTGCTGATGACATCACAACAAGCTAATTAGCCATTCCACTCACTATGATGTTTCATTTGTGACTCAGTTCTTGAAAAGCATTAATTTTTATACTCAGATCACAAGCACTGTGGGAAAATGTCAGCCTTTTGTCTTACTCTGATAGTTAGATATAGAGGGAGACTTGGGGTGGGGGAGAGGAGGGGAATTGAGAAACTCTGGTAAAGACTTTACATCAATGAGGTGTACATTAACCTATACATTGGTCTAGACCCTGCCTAGGCTCTTCTAATTTTCTAAAAGTAAATTATATTTCCTTGTCTCTTTCTTACTATTAAAACTGGCACACCGTGACTATTATATCAGGAATTTCAATATAAATATCGTGAAAGCCCACTCTTGAGCGCGCACTCAGGCTGTTTGAAGAATGCAGTGAAACGTCTTAAAAGCAGAGTTTAGAGTTAGGAACATTCGCAGCGGTTTATAAACCAGCGGTGGGGTTTTTACGAGCTGCTAAATTGCAAGGATTAGAAGACCCCAATTCTATGACTTACCGCCGGTTTCCATTCCTCCAGGCCGCTCCGGGGGAGGGGGCAGATGCGGGACGCTAGGGCTTCCAGTCGCTGCAGCTGCGGGTTCCATCGCGCACGCAGGTGCCTGCTGGAAAACACCTTGGTGAGACCTCTGGGGTTGCGGGAGAGGAGCCCCGGGAGGGACGTGTCCCCACCTGTCAGGGATGCACGGCTACCGCCTGTGGCAGAAGCCCACCTTACTCACCTGCACGCAGACCTGCGCCAGCAGCAGCACCCAGAGCGTCGCGCAGCCGGGGACCCTCATAGCCCGGTCTCCCCGCGCAAGCTGGCGTTGCGCTCCTGAGTACAGTTCGCAGGCCTTTATCCAGGGGCGCTCGGCCGTGAGGGCGGATCACTGGATGTCCCGCAACCGGGCAGCAGCCAGCTACCAGTGTGCAAGCATGCAGCGAGGATCCCACTCGGGCTGGGCTCAGGATTCCAGCCGCCACTCCAGCGCCCGCGCCGGGGTTATTACTGCGCCTCCGCGCAGCGCGGGGGGCGGAGTGGCAGCCCCAGTGGCTAGGGCGGCTGAACACCCGCCCGAACCGTGGGAGAGCCTGGGAGGAGGGGAAAGGAGGGGAAGACAGGAGGGGGAGAGAAGAAGAGGAGAGGGCAGAACAGGGTAAGAGGACCCAGCAGACCTGCTGTTGGGTTGCAGGACTCTGCGGTTAGCCTTGGGCGGCCGGCTTCACACACAGGAGGGCTGGACTTGCGCAACTCAAAGAGCAGGGCACCTGCAGCCAGCAGGATTGCTTTCTGACGCCCTGGCTTTCTCCGCGTCCTGCCTGCACCCTGGGCCCTCCGGAGGGTGCAGAAGATACCCTCTCAACGCCCTGCGGAGGGTATTGCATACTGGGCGCGCATGGGGCTGGGAACGCACGGGGCTGTGTGTAAGCTCATGTGAGTGGATCTAGGCTTTGGGAGCTGGGTGATCGGTGATGGAGGAATTTCACTCTTTCACTGCTGGCCTGTTGGATTGTACGGTAGGGTTACTGAGTGCCTGGGGAGCCTATAGGCAGGTCTAGGGGCTGCAGGCAAGTTCTGCATCAGGTATGGCCAAGGAAACAGCAGTATGCTGCCACCCACCTGGCCTGTGTTCTGCACCCTACATGACATGTGACTGCTTTTGATAGTGCACCACATGTGTACATCATTGCACAATAAGTTCATGCATACGCGCGTGCATAAGTACACGAATACGTGTCTGCATCTGTGTGAGTACATGCAAAGGGTATCTCTCTGCTGGCTGCTCTCCCACTCCCACACTTTCCCTAGGTCCTGGGTCTTGGGCTTCTGCTGCTGTAGTTGCAGAGTCCCTCACATTCAGTATGGTCTGACCTTGCTGAATTTGAAATTTTGGAGAAAGGTTGCATGAGAAAATGTGGCAGGTGTGCTCTGCACTTCTCTGCCAGCCTGCGTGGAGCCGGTAGGTGCCCAGGGAGAGCCCACAGTGGACTTCTTGCCGTAGGCAGTCATGAGTGTCAACCATGCTGGGCAGACCACCTGGCTGGGCCTGAGCTGCTCCAGATCTCTCTCCTCTGTCTCATCTGAAAGTATTGTTCAAGAACCACAAACATTTTTACCTAAAGGACTGAACTGGAGTAAACTTAAATCACCTGGCATCCTCCTCCCTCAATACGCTCTATTTTTTTTTTTTTCCTCAGCAAACCTGCGCTCACCTGGAAGGGTGAGAATGAGCTTGGACAGTGCCTGGATGTCTCCACAATGTTCTTCAGGCGGAGGCAGAATTTCCCTTTCTCCTAAGTACAGGACTTTGCGTGTTTGGTAAATGGGGCTTCTAATGACCTCCAATTGTGCCCAGTGTAACATAAAAGGGAATCAGACTTTCCGAGTGGAGTTTCCCCATGGAGATGACCAGGGCCTCTCTTTTATAAATTCAAATGGATGAAATGAAAGAAAAATGGTTGAATATAAAATGTTTCACTATTAGGGTCTTTTTTAAAAACAGTGATTTATGAGTTTCTTTCCATTGTGAAAAGTTAATGCTGTTCTTTACAATGGTGCAAGTTTCCCATTTCCTCTAGTTGTACACGGAATCCAGTGCTCATCCTAGAATAGGAGAGGGCAGACTCCAGCCTGTGGGTACAGTTGGGAACTGACGTGGGTGAAAGATCTTAGAACACTGTGCAGTTACTTAAAGCTGCTTCTCAGGCTCAAAATGCATTCTTCTGTCATATATACCTAATTCAAATAAATAAATAATTAAAAACATTACATAAAAAGGGAGACAGTTGGAAGTGAGTGGCCAGTGTGTGGGTTGTAGCAATAGTGATGGGGGCCAGATAGACCAATTTTTTTTTTGTACCCAGAATTGAGTCCAGAGGCACTTATCCTCAGCCCTTTTAAGTATTTTATTTAGAGACAGGGTTTCACTGAGCTGCTTAGGGCTGTTATTGAGGCTGACTCTGAACTCTAGATTCTCCTGCCTCAGCCTCCCAAGGCGCTGGGATTATAGGCATGCACCACTGTGCTGGACTTCAACCTGGCTTTTAAAAGGAAGACAAGGATCCAAATTTGGATGTAGAGTTTTCTTCAATTAAAAACATCCTACAAATATAACTCTAAGGACAAATATTGCAAGGATTCAAGCAGCGATAATCCTTCAGTCTGCGACAGGTTGAGAATTTAGCCCTGAACTTTAAGGTCTAATTTAGAAAAATGATGTTGTTATACTTTGCTTAGAGCCTGAACTGTCTGGCCAACTGCTTTTGCAAGTAAAGTTTCACTGAAACCTGGCTCATTTGTCTACAGATTGTCCATGACTCCTTCACAATGCCAAGGCTCAGGTGTCACAGCAGAGACTGTGTGGCCAACAAAACCCAAAGGACTTACAATCTGGCTCTTTCCACAAAAATGTGGCAGATACTACCTTTTTAGTCCAACAGATGTTAGCAGTTGCCTGTATTCTGACAGCAGGTTCTCCTTCACGAAGTCATTCGAAAAATCAAGGATATGTTTGATAGGGAATAAAAATTAAAGCACAATGAAAAGAAAGTGCTCCCCAAAGTACCTGGCTATGGTGCCTTACCCCATGCCAGTGACCTTTTCAGATTAAAGAAGCAAGTGCCCATCACCATGGGGAAACTTAGGGAACTTCAGATCATAAGGATGGCACTTGGTCACAGCTCTTTTCTAATCGGAGTCAATTTTAAACCAAAGCAATGCAATGGGCAGACGGTACACCAAACATCAAACACTGTTCTCACAACAAACACAGAAGACATGCGGCAGGTTTGTGAGCTGTGAAGGCCGTTCACCCTGTACTCCTGCTCCTGATCCATGATGTGCACAGAGGGGACTAGTCAGGTGTCATACAAACTGGAATTACTTTGGGTGTGGACGCTTAAGGGGAAAACTGTCACAAGGACCTGTTGAAAAACTCCTGCCGCTCATATTGCTTTCCAAAAGATTAATGTCACTATTTATTACTTTACACAGATTAGAAGAGCACAATTCCAATGAAAAACTTAGTGCCAAATAACTGCAGTCTAAAGTGAATCTTGTCAATTCTTGCTGGGGACAGATGAGAAGTGAGGCCCCAGAGAGGTGTAAGCAGGTCACTTGACCTCACCTGACCCTACCTGACGTGTGGCAGAGTGATACCAGGTCAGGCCCCATGACGCTTTCTCAAGTCATTCCCCAGTCCCCAACCCCAAAAGGATGGCTCATAGGTCCAAAGCAGAAAGAATGCCCTTTCAATATATATAAAAAAATAATAATAATAAATAGAAAGCACATGAAGAGCAAGAGCAGGGGATACTGATGTGAGAAGCTACATTCTGAATCTAGATAGAAAATAAGGACGGGGCAACAGGTCTTAGGAATTGTGTGAAAATTGGGACTCACCATGAAGACTGACAGGGGAGCTTCAGAAATGAGGGGACATGGAGGCTCTTTTGGACTGGTTGGCAGGACCTGGCACAGCCCTGGGTCTCCTCAGGATCCCTCATCTAAGTCCTAACTGAACCCGAGGAGCTCAGCTCATCAGTGGCAATGGGATAGCTAGCCTTGGTCCACGGGAATGAACTCGTAATGTCCTAAAGCCTAAGGGGTGTTTCAGCAGCTTGCATGCCAATTCTGTTGCTGACCATGCTCTAGAATCTGCATTCCTCCTTCACTCTGAGTCTTCAAAGATGAAAGAAGAAAGGAAAGTTGGAACTAAGGGGAACAGACGATATTAGATTCCTGAATTCAAAATAAGACATTTGTGAGCTTCTTCGTCCATCGTTAAACACAGAATTAAATTATTATTTAATTTAAATAATAATTCATTGAGTTATTGTACAAGATTAATTATGTGTTTTTTTTTTGCATTTTATGATCATCATTGCAAATTTAACATTGCTTATTTTATGACTTCTGTTGGGATTCCACAGGCCCTCTTACAGTAAGGAGCTTGCTGTCACCCAGACGGCTGGGGAGGGAGACATGCGTGTGTTCTCACAGCCTTTGTTCATAGGAACCAGGGCTCTGGCAAGCCCAGGCCTGCTTCCTTCTGCTGGAGACAGCAGGCGGTTGGTGAAGGCTGGCCTGCCAGTCAGCTGTCAGTTGACCCACAGAACCTCCCATAGCTGCAGTCGGAGCCTCCGCTTTACATCTGTGGAGCTCCAGGCTGTTGGGCACTGGGAGGTGGAGCGGGGCTGCTGGCCTCTGGCCGTGACCAGGCGTGCTGTGGGGTTGGGGGATGGCTGCCTCCTGCTGCCCAGCTCACCTTTCTGCACAGCTGGGTCCCACAGCCTCCTGCCCTACAGGCTGAGCCATTGTCGATGGTGAGTGGATTCAGATGAAGAACAGTACAGGAAGGGCCTGTGGAGCCTGGCCTTGGGCTGTCACACGCCACATTCTACACCAAGCAGGTAACCGGCAGCCCGGGGAAAGCTGTAAGGCTACCTGGCCAGGTAGGGAAAGGGTGAGGGACAGAAATGTGCCGTTTTTGCTATCAGTCTACTTTGGGTGTCAAGCCTCATCCTTTTGTGAATTTTAATGTAAGGAAATGGTGCTGCTGGTCCCCGTGTTACCAGTTCAACAGCATGAGACGTGAACTGGAGCAGGTGGTGTTCCTGTGGTGGGCCTTCCAGGGACACCTGCAGTGTGAGCAGGGACAGGTCGAGGTCAGATGTGCATGGCGTTAGGTCAGGACTGTGGTGCCCCCATCAAAGAGGGGGCTTTCTGCTCACCCCCAGTTACACTCTCTAAGGGGTGGCTAAGAACCTTCCCTTCCTCTGTTTGTTGGAAGATAATAGGTTAATCAGGGTATAGGTTAAATCATGCCCCCTACCAAGTTCACACACTGAAGTCCTAGCCCCTGGCACATCACAAGGTGACCTAGTCTGGAGATAAGGTCTTTAAGGAGGGAATCAAGTAAACATGAGGCAGGCCCTAAGCTAGGATGACAGATGCTCTGATAAAAGCAGAATTTGGGAACAGATATGCATACCAGGAGAAAGCCATGTGAAGTTGAAGGCAGAGACCTTTGTAAGTCAGGGAGCACCAAGGATGACCAGAAAGCACTCAGAGCCAGGAGAGGTCCCAAACAGACTCGTCCTCACAGGCTGACAAGGACCCACCCTAGTAGCACCTTGACCTCAGTCTTGCAGCCTCTAGGACCAGTCTGAGTCAATAGGGTCTCTACTGACCAGGAAAGAATGTTGGGGAAAAACACAAATATTTATCCATAATCATCTTTCCATTCCAAAGCCTGAGGTAGGAGTCTCTATGACTAAATCCGTTTGCTGAGGAACACGGAGGCATTCCATTAAGGGTTTACAGAGATGGGCAGGGGTACAATCTGGTCAGTGAGATCCAGAGAGCTAGCTGGAGACCAGCATCCTAGGGGGAGGTCCCCCGGGCACTCGGGGAGATGGCATTGCTTCTAGAAAGGTGCCTGGATCTTTCCTTTCATGTGCACCCAGAGATCTAAGTACACAGAAAAGATTTCAGAGTATAACTATGAGCATGCTTGATACCACCCAGAAACCTGTGTACAGAGCCTTCCCACTGAGAAGATTCCAGATCAGTACTAAGAACAAGCTTGGTATCACCCACAGGTGCTCCCCCCACAGAGGGACCCCGGCATGGGGCCTAAAGACCTCCCAGGAGAAGGCTCACAGAGCCATGATCTCCATCTCTCAGTGCCCTCAGAATCCCCTGTGAGTTGAAACAATCTGTCCCTGGGCCATCACGAGAGCCTGAGGTCCTGAGTGTGGGTGGAGCTGGATTTGTGGAACTTCTTGGGACAATTCCATGAGCCACTTGAGATTGAGACTGGGACAAAGCTGGTGTTATGGTTTGGACTTTAGGTGTCCCCCCAAAGCTGATGTGTAAGACGATTCAAGAATGTTCCAAGGTAAAATGATTAACTTATGAAAGCACCACCCGATTAGTGGATTAATCCACTGATAGAGATTAGCTAGGGGGTAACTACCGGCAGGCAGGGTACGGCTAGAGGAAGCAGGTCACTGGCAATGTGCCTTTGGGGTTTATATTTTGTCCCTGGTGATCAGAGCTCTCCTCTGCTTCCTGGTGGTCATGTCCTGAGCTGCTTTCTCCTGCCACACCCTTCCACCATGTTTTTCTGTCTCACCTCCATCCCAGTCAGTGGAGTCAGCTGATGATGGACCTGAAACTGTGAGCCAAAATAAAAATTTCCTTCTTTAGGTTGTTCTTATCAGGTCTTTTGGTCACAATATTGGAAAAGCTGGTTAAAGATCAGGAAGACAATCACAGCAGGTGGCTCCCAGTGAGGGGCCAGGATGGGTAACAGTGAGGACACTCTGCTAGAGGCTGATAGTCCTGCAGCCATGGTGTGCTCATGTGTTCTGCCATAGAAGTGATCCACCCAGAAATGTGTGTTGAGCATAGTGTGCATGCACATTGGAGTGTGCATATAAGTAGTGCATGTACATTTATCTATAGTTTAAAGAAAATTATCAAGTAATGTGTGCAACACTATTTTTTTTTAATTCTTAGGGAATTTTTAGAGAAAAAGAAGAGGTGTGGGTGGTGCCAGTTTGAGAAGCACAGGGTGCTGTTCTTATCTTCAGACACATTTTATGTTGTTGAGGTTGTGACATCAAATACGTACTGCTTTTGTAAATCAAAAAAATATGAAATTGGTTCTGAGATTTAGAAATGGTCAGTGCAAGTGATGAGGTGAAGTTTCATTAGCTTATATGTGTATATGTGTCTGTGTGCCCATGTGTATGTGTGTGTGCCCACGTGTGTGTGTGCTCACATGTGTGTGCACATGTGTATGTGTGCATGTGTGTGTGTGTGTGTACATGTGTCTCTGTGAATGCTCTTTGTGATCACCAGTGGCCCTTCACAGGAGCCAGTGGAGATATTTCAATATTTCATATTTCGATTCAGCTTTTTCACTTCTGTGACTAATAGACTTGACTAGAACAATTTTGGAGGAGGAAAAGCTTATTTGGGGCTCATGGTTTCAGAGGTCTCAGTCCACAGACAGCCAGGTGCATTCGGGGCTCAAGGTGAGGCTGAACAACGTGGCAGAAGAGTATGCTAGAGGGAAGCAGCTCACATGATGGTCAGGAAGCAAAGAGACTCTACTCCCCAGATACAAATGTATACCCCAAAGCCTCGCCCCCAGCCCCCCGCCACACCCACCTACCTCCAGTTAGCACTCAGTCCCATCAGGGGATTAATACACTGGGTTAAGACTCTCACCAGGTCATTTTACCCCCAAATGTTCTTGCATTGTCTCCCCCATGAGCTTGTGGGGGCACCTTATACCTAAACCACAACATTTCTTGCTGCTTTGCCCACAGTCCCGAGTCAGGCTTGCACTCCTTCAGCTCCAGAGTGGGAAGCTCTAGTGCCCCTGCATCATTTGCAAATGACCAGGGGTGGTGGGGAAACCCTGGGCTCTACTCCTCCAGGCAGATTCCTAGCAGGACTCTTCAGAGGGAAGTTTGCATTGTCTTTCTCTGAGATGGCGTTGTGTGCCCCACCAGGAGTGCTGGGATGCAAGGTGATGCAATCCCCAGTGCACCACTCTGGGCTGCTTGCTTCCCAAAACCTGTGCTTTTGGGCTCTGGTAAAGGGAGTCCTGTTAGGCTTGGCCAGACAGAGGCACATGCACTAGTGACAGGTGAGGAGAGGGACAGCCTATTCCCAGGAGGGCTTCTCCAGCAGGCATGTGGGCGGGTGCAGAGGGCCAGCAGGTGTGCCTGGGCCTCCATCTTGGCATCCTCCCAAGAATCACCCCCTTAAGTGCCCTGGGAAGCTGAGGCCACGGCAGGCAGCTCCTTGCCCCCTGAGAGGCCTGGGGCCCTTTCCCCTGCTTCCTGGCCATCTCCTGTGTGGAAGCTTTAGTTCCTTGTGTGGAATCAAACTCCCTTCTGTAGATTTAAATGTGAATTTATCATAAATCTCATCTTGCACCTGGTAGTGTCTCTGTGCTCAGTACATTTTGCCTCCGTGATCCACAGGCAGCCCCCAACTTTGCACAATTAACTGGAAGTTTTAAAACAAATGACAATTATCTGTTCCCCCAAGATGTGATAAAACTTGTAAAATTACTGCTGTTACTTCTTATTTGGAAGTCATTTTTGTCTAATTGTTCTTTGTGTTTTATTGTCAATGGTCTACTGTATTATCTATCTTCTTCTTCATATAAATTTTCAGTTTTTGTTTTCCTAGAAAAGAGTTCCTATCATTTTACAATAGATTATTTTGCCTGAATTCCATCTCCTCCTTCTTTGTTTTCTATATTATTTAATTTTTTATTAAAGCTTATTTTCTGATTTTTCAGAGTACTGATCCTCCTTGGACTTACCCTACTGTTTCTGCATATTAAGTTCCCATGACTCTTCAGTGAATAAATCATTCTCTACAAATTCTCCCTTCTGTTTTTATCTCCTAGTCCCCCATGGGACTAGGAGATAAAAACAGAATAATCTTAGCACACAGTGAGGAAGAGCTGCCCTGTGCCCACTTCCTCTCCTCTCCAACCTCCACAAGGCCTGGAAGAATTGACAGAATCAATCCTCTATGTATCTTTACCAGATGCAGCAACTAGAAGGGAAATGTTTAACCTGCAGTTTCACTCTATGCCAATGAGTAATGCGGTTGACCTGGGTGAACTCATCCTGCAAACCCATACATACTCAGGAGCAGAGATCATAGCCGTGTGCAGACAGGCAGCTCTCCTGGCTCAGGAAGGAGACATTAAAGCCAACTGCATTATGGAAGGGCATTTTACTCAAGCCTTGAGCACGGTGGCACCTTGAATTTCTGAGTCACAGAGACACTTTTATGAAGAGTATCAAGAGGAGAGTGGGCTGTATACATCATGGGAAAATCCTCATGTCTGTTATGCCAAACTCCTTTCTAGGGAAAAATTGGTTTTTGTTTTGTTTTTCTTTTTTGAAATTTTGCCTTAAAAGTGTTTTTAAAAATCCCTACTAGATAAAGTGTTTGAAGTGATTTCATTGAAACTGAGCAACTTCAGTCTTTACACACATTTTGAATTGTATGGATGCATTGAAAATATCTCTGGGTGTGAGTTTACATTAGTTTTTTTCTGGAAATGTATGGCGCGTTCAAAAGGTCAATGCTCAGCCTTTTCATTTTGACCTGGTTTGTTCATCCCTTGAGATGATTTCCTTGCTCTAGAATTCACCCTGGTGCCCTCCTAAGTGTGCCACCTGTGCACATCTGTCTCATACAACGAGATAGGGAATGTATGTGGATCAAGGCATCATGGAAAATATTCATGGAGCTTTATTTTTGGAAGGCCAGCCAGTGAAACATCAGGATGCAGCGCCAAATGTGTGCTCATCCTCATTATAATTTACACCAGCATCTGTGGCAGAGAAAAGGACTGTCATGTCAAGGTTGGGCTGTGGCACAGTGGTGGAGCACTTGCTGGACATGCACAAGCCATGGAATCAGTCCCTAGCACCACCAAAAATGTTGCTTCATATAATACAGAACCATCTGAAGAGTGAAATTTATAATTGTAAGGTCATTCTAAGCCCTGAGCAGTAGGCTTGGGCTTTTTTCTTTTTCCTTTATATGTGATGTATGAATACACACATATAATGTACTTGTATTTTCATTTGTATGTATTTTCATGTTACAAATGAACTTTTCAGTTCAAACATAAACATAAAACTTAAAAAAATATACAAATGAGAATCTGTATACTGATGCATTCATAACTGAGAATCTGAGAAATTAACTAAAATTCTTTTTTAAATGTTAAAAGTAAATACTGAACCCAAATTTCTATCTGTAGCTGAGTGGATAAGAAATTCGAATATATTTATAAAAGACCTTTCTCTATTAAGTTATTTTGTTTAGATTATTATATCCAAAATAAAATGACCAAAGATTTAAAAAAAAGTAAATACTGATAATAAAACTATGCCAAATACATGGGAAAATTTAAAAGACTCTTACTATTTAAGAAATAAAAAGCAGAGGTTAGCTGCAGAAAATGGAATCAGAAGGCAAGGACATGAAGAGAGTTACAGACACTAACTCATCTGTCACACACAGTGCGCCTATTGAAAAACAGGGCCTTAGATTGTGTTTAAAAAGTAAAATGTAATCATATACTCAAAATATATATCTTTTGCAAAGGAAAACTGAAACATAAAACCAATTGTTCAATTAATATTAAATCAAGCTAAATATTTTTTAGGCAAAGATAATAAAATGGCAAACGGGATGTGACTCTGGACACTCATATGAACTTCTGGAAGTCTTCATTCTCTCATCTGTATAACCAACTCAACAAAAATAGAGCCCAGGTCAATGATTGTTACCAGGAGGGGTTAAATATAGTATTTGTGAAGCGCTAAGTGCCTAGAATGTTGAACCTGTTGTATGTATTGAAACCACTTTAATTTAAATACAATTCAATAATTTAAAATGATACTTTAAAATAAGAAAACAAATGGGAAAAAACAGTTGTCAATACCAGGTGAGTGAAGACCATATTCCTTTCCTTTGCTCAAACTGTTGCCTCCAAATCCAGTTGATCGACCTGGGGAACAGTTGCAGTGATCTCCAGAATGGAGATTGCATCTCTGGAAAGGAGCCTGGCATCCTGCAGCCCAAAGACCAGGAATTGTGCAACCAGTCCATCGTGACAAATCCAGTTCCTCTCTTCCAGATCGCATCTCCCTGTAAACACCTTGAGCAAGTGGAAATGCTACCCATCAGATGCACAAAAACTCAGTCTCTACAGAGGCATCCCTCTGAGTCGGTGGATCTTCAGAGAAGAGGCTCCCCCCATGAGGATGTCTGAACACTGGACTCCCTGGGATTTAGTACCCTGGGAAAGCTTCAGGGGGACACCTGGATATGGAGGGCTGATTAGCACCATGACTCTGTCCCCTTCTGTCTTCTAGAGATGGAAACATTCAGGTTCCCATTCATGAAATTCCAAATTAGTAGCCAGATGATACCATTTTTCAGACAAAGAGGAGAGTATATCTAGTTTCATCATCCATGTTTCTTTTATGAAGAAAATTGTCATATGACTAGAATAAAAGTTTCCCTGATAACTCAGCCACAATTTCCGTGAAATTTGAATGTCTGTTCTTCAGATCTGAATAATCAAAATAAAAGTTTCTCAGTTTCTAGCTGCCTCTATCAGTCCTCACAAAAGAACTAATTAATTTGATGAGGGTTTCTGAAATGTCCTTACACCAAATCCAGCTTGATGAGTATACAAACCCGATGACCTCCTGTGACGTGACTGGAATTTGAAAATACACTAAACATGTACAAAGTAAATCAATAGGAATGCAGAGTGTTCTTTTCCACGTTGCTGCACTCCCCTGTTGGCAGGGGGAGGCTCCGGTTCATTCAGGCATTGAAAAATCCATCTTCACAGGCAAAGTGCTATTGGCGAGGCTGTCTTTTCCAAGCCACAGTTTGACTTATGCCTTTCTTAGGATGGATGATGGCTCCTGATCCCCTCACCCTGACTTGTTTTCTTTATTGCTCTTCTGCTACCTGGGATCATGACATGCCATTGTCTTCTGCCTCCTCACTGCCTGGGTTCCTCCTGGAATGGCTTGCTCACCTGCTGTCTCTCTCCTTCACAGAGATGCCCAGCATGTGGCACGTCACCTATTGGTCACCAGCTCTACACTAAGTTCCCTTTCAATTTTTGTGATCTTCAGGAAAAAAATGCTCTCTCTCTGCTGGAGCAGAATAGAAGAGCTGACCTCTTCCAGCCTGTCCTCAGACCCTTCACAGGGCCTCGCTAGTGTAACAGGAGGAAAGTACAAGCCCTCCCCAAGCCTTTCAGTGTGCACAGTCTTGGAAGAATGACATTATTTTTGTGCCCAGAGACAGACAGACAGGCTGGCACAGAACAGGCTGAAGAGTGCTCGTCCATTGTGGATTTGCAATCTCTGTCCCTTTCTCTAAGCAGATTTAAGCCTTTCAATTCACTTGTGTCCATGTGTTTTAAATTATCTGGGCTTCACCTTTGTCATGCTTCAGGGAAGACTGACCAGAAAGGAGAAGGGTTGATCAGATTCCAGGAAGGCTCTAATCCAGCAGAGGCCTAGGCGGGGCTTGCACACTCCCAGTGGGCACCTGGCAAGGTGTCTGGGCTCCAGGGAGCAGAGCAGGGCCACATGGGCACCAGCCCTTTGCAGAGCACTGGAGCACATCCAGGGATGGAGTGATTCAGAGGCAGATGTGAGAGCAAAGGCCAATCAGAAAAGTAGAGCAGAGGGAAGCCAGAAGGTGATCAAGCCTGGTCACCTGATGGAGAGAATGGCTGCAGGGAGCGCCTGCCTCTGAGCTGCCGTGGGCCTTGAGGACGCACAGTTAAGCTGCCCTCCCACCCAGTCAGCAGCTGCTTCTCCTTCCAGGAAGTGCTTCTGTCTCTGGCACCAGGTGTGGTTTTTTGAAGAAGACCCAGTGTGCGCGGGAGTCCTGCAATCTGGCTGGTTTCTGATTCCGTAGATTCCTGCTCATCCCAGTATCACCCAATCGTGGCACATACTCACACACACCCCTGTGGTGGCACCCTATGAAGAACACACGACCATCCCTGCCTCATCCCCTCCCGAGAGCACCCTGGTGGGTCAGGGTCTGGAGGCTGACCTCTGCACTTCTCCAGCCAGTCGGGTCCCCGAGAGGAAGAGGTTGGGCTTGCTCCTCTGCACAGCCTGGGCTTTCACATGAGAGAAACGTGTGTCACAGGGACTGTGGCTGGAAATTGTCCTTTCCTAGGGACACACCAACAGGCTGAGCCACTTTGTGGTGGCCAAGAACTTGTCACTGAAGGATGTGGAAGGGACCCAGTGCAGACGATTACTCTGAGGAGGACTAGAGTGTGGTCAGTGGTGTCAGCCCACCCAAGGGCTTTGCACCCTTCTCCACCAGAGATGCTTCATGGGTTGACAGTGACCATGGTTCTGTGAGGGGCCATGGCTGTCAGCTCCCCTACAGCCTCCCGACGACTGTGTGTTTTACAAACTTCAACTGTGAGTGCTCAGGAGTGAGCCTGCCGCTAGCTGTGTGTCCCCACACCAGGTCAGAGCACTGTTGTGCATGCAAAGGGCTCTGCCGCCTGACCAGGGGGAGTCCTGGGAACACCTCTCAGCACACCCGCAGCAGCACGTCTCAGACCGTCACCCAAGACCAAGATAGAGTCCCCTTTCACAGTAGCTACACTCTGTGAGGCCCCTCTCCCAGGCTGGCATCTGACTTCCTGCTTGGGACAAGCACAGTCTGTGTCCTGGTCACCCTCTGGAGCACTGCTAGAGGACTGGAAGACCTACAGGGTGCACTGCCCCCCGTCAGGAAGCCCATGCACGGCCCCAGGCTCCATCTCCAGTCCCCATCAGCACTGCCCCAGCCTGGGTGGCACCTCTGCAATATCCTGGGAGCAGGTTTGCAGGGTGGGGGTCAGAGGTCTAGAGTTTTGCTGGGGACCAAGATCAGGATATAGACGAGTCACGGTCTAGCTTGGAATACATCTAGGGTTCTCATGGGATGTACAGGTGCATCTCAACCCACTGTTCGGTTTTACCTGCTTCACGGAATTGAGAGGTCAGAAAAGCCCCCAGACAACTAGGTTTTAGTGGAGTCCCCTGAACTGGTCTTGCAAGTCATAAGTGAGTGTCAATCAGACCTGGGCCTTCACTGAGTCAGACTCTAACCTGCTTGCACAGACGGGAGCAGCTGGACCAGGTTGGCCAGCAAAGTCCTCTGGAGTGCTGGATTCCCTGCCTCAGGTGGGGTCAGCTCCGTCTCCTGAAGTCCCATGGCAATGCCCCCACCCCAACTCCTTTCTCTGCCCATGTCCCCTGTAGATGCTCGATTGTATAAGGGCTGGGGAAAGCTTATCAGATGGCTGAGCAGCAGCATCGAGTGGATCCTTCCTGGTTCCTGGTGCAGGAGGGGCATGTGAGGGCAGTACTGGGCAGCTCTCTGCATACTGTCCTAAGGAGGATGACCTTGGGAAGGCCCTGCCATTTCTTTTCCCCAAACTACTCATTTAGATCAGCCAGCTGCTTCCCAGGGCAGAAAGAGGCAGATGTGGAGAGGTGTGTGTTTCAGCTACATTCCCTTCTGGGGAAGAAACCGGAAGTTTGTCTCCTCTGCAGGCAGGAGGAGTCGGTCAGAAGCAGGCGGGAACGTGCAGCTCACCCTCTCCTGACCCACAGAAGGTCACACCAGGTGTGTCAGCAGCTGTGTGCTGGGCTGGGATGATGGTGGACGTGCCAAGCCGGCTGCAGGAAACCATCTCACATGCCCACCGCTACTCTTCACGCTCTCTGAGAGACGCGACTGGGCAGGGCGGCTGGTGCCTCCAGGAGGGCTCTGGCTTGGAGTCAGCGTAGTCCTTTATTTACGTTTCCCTTGAATCTGTCAGGAGGTCCATCAGGAGTCAGAAACCGCACAGTTATTTGAACAGAGGAAATTTAATATAAGGAATGACCAGCCCCTGATAGCAACACAGCAACACGTAGAGATGTGAAGAGAACTTCACTGGACGGTCCCTGCTGGGGAAAAGCCAAAGAAGCCACACCGGGAGGGGACCCCTCCCGGAGGCTGATCTCCTTGCAGAGGGCGTTGGTCCCGCCCACTGAGCATGAGGAGGCTGCTGTGCTGCTCAGGCCAAAGCCCTGGACCTGCCATTGAATAAGGCCCCCTTCCTGTGGAGCCACGGACCAGTGCACCCCTCCTGGGGCTCTGCACACTGAAGCCTTAGTGAAAAGCTACAATCTGTAATGCCTCTACTCACCAAGTAGTCAACTGTGCAGACAGGCAAACCCAGGGTCTCAGCGGGAGCCATGATAGGTGGGGCAGAGCGAGGGGTGTGCCTGGACAGGCAGCAGCCTTACCCCAGGCTAGCTCCTGCACAGCTCGCTCCTGTAGCCCACAGAAAGGAGCAGAATAGGGGTGCCAGCCTGGCCTGCCTTGCCACCGGGGCTCTGAGGCTCTGGAGCAGACAGGCTGGGCATGGGTTCCAGCTCTGGGACTTCTCTGTGGTACCAGCAAGTGGCTCGCCATCTCTGTGCTCAGTTTCCTGTCTCTAGGCTGGTGGGGTGATAACAGCACCCACCTGTGAGGTTATGAAGAGGATTGAATGAGTTGCATCTTGAGCACTCGGAGCAGTGAATTTGTTTCTCAGGCAGCTACAACAAACGACCCCAAACTTGGTGGTTTCAAATGGCACACAGTCATTCCCTAATGGTCCTGGAAGCCAGGAGTCCAAAGTCAACATCATGGGGCTGAAATGAAGATGTTCACAGAGGCTCTAGGGTAAGATCTGCTTCTGACCTCTCCATACTCCTGGGCTTGGGACAGCATCATCCTACCCTCTGCTCAAATGGCTTCATGATCTATCTGCTTTTCCACGCAGAGTCACACCTTTCTCAGTCTCACTTTTGAAGGGTGCTCACAACTGCATCTAGGGCCCACCCAGATAATCCAGGACAATCTCCCCAACCCAAGAGACTCTGACCAGCAACAGATATGGGCTTTGAAGCCTTTGGCTTCACACATCTTTCAAAGACCCTTTTCCACAGAAGGTGACCTTTGCAGATTACCAGGACTAGGGCCTGATGTCTTGGATCTTGGCGGCCACTCAACATCTAAAAGAAGTAAGTGCTAAATATGTGTTCACTACTCTTTTTTTTTATTGATTAAAAAAATAAGTGACAGTGGAATGCATTACAATTCTTATTACACATATACAGCACAATTTTTCATATCTCTGGTTGTATATAAAGTATGTTGACACCAATTTGTGTCTTCATACATGTATTCACTACTCTTCTCATTACCTGTCTTTTAGGATATATGATTGGGCGAAAAAAAAAAAAGTGTCTCCCAATGGCTTTAGAGCTTGGAGAGGACTGAGAACTTGCCTGTGTCCAAGTGAACTGTTACGGGGACACCAGTATTTTTCACTGACAATGTGATTTCTGAACCAACATCTGCTTCAGTAGATGCTGTGCCAGCCTCATTCAGGCCAAGGTCAGGTGCTGTGTCTGGCCTGGGAGGTCAGTCTGGTTACCTGCCATGGCTACTCATGACCCAGGCTGGCTAGGAGCCAAAAGCACACTGTGAAGCCAGCACAGGCCAGGAGTCCTCTCTCCCCATGACTCCTGTTCTCACTGGTGTCTCCATCTGTGGCCCAGGAGCCCACCAGGTCCTGTGCAGGATGCTGAAGTTCTGGAGGAGCGTGCATTACTATTTCCGTTTCCTCCCAGGCCTGGGCTTGGAATGAACCAGACAGACAAGCAACTCCGCATGAGTTTCATTATCAGCAAAGCCTGGGTAGGTGCCATGAGTAGCCACAAGCAGTCCTCATTTACACTTATCTCAAAAGCCTGAATTGAACATGCATGTGCACACACACACACCCTTAGCTTATACTGGAACCTTAGAACCACAGGTGTCCCCAACAAGGACAGAGCCCAACCCATTAAGAAGCAGAGAGCTTGTGCTCCCTACAGAAAATTGGGTGCATGGGCAGGAGGCTGAGCATCAGCTGGTCAGTGTGGTAGACACCCTGTGCTGTGGAGAATGGACACAGCCCTTAGCCACGCACAGGGAGGGAGGGATGCAGAGGTCAGGACAGGGGTTGGTAGCTGCATCCCCAGCCTGGGCTCCTTTCTCCGAGGAGAGTTATGGTGACAAAGGCTGTGAGTTGCTGTTGGTACATTCCTGAAATGCACGTGGGTTCCCTGGAGTCATCTGAAACCACTCATCAAGACGGAGTTGGTGCACAGCACATGCTGAGAAGAGCTGGCACCTGTGGGCAGGTGCAGGACTTTTGAGTTATAGAGCTGGAAGGGTCCAGACATTGGGACTGAAAGTGCCCAGATGGTCAGTTGGGCAGCCTGGGTGATGAACCGGGACCTATGACTTAATATACTCAGTGCTGACACTTAAAGAAGACTAACCATACTCTGAAGACAGTGTCCACAAAAGCCCTGTGTCCAGAAGTGAAAGCCAAGTTCTTGGTGGAGACAACAGTGTTGTTAGAACTCTGAAAGCTTCACTGACATCACAAGGCACAGCGTGGAGGCCTCATCCTACATCCCGAGGAAGCCCGAACAGGGAAGGCTCCAGGTGTGATGCAGAAAGAGCTCCTACTGCCCGGCAGGGCTGGAACCTCTCCTGGGTTGGAGCAAGATCCTGGAGGGGACCACCAAGCCTCGGGATCAACACTGTGGGGGTGGGAGAAATAAGAGCACCCAAGGATCCCAGGGACTCTGAGAGAAGGGGACCTAGGGGAGGCGGCCTCACACATGCCTTCCCAGACCCCAGAGAAGATGTCATCCTGAGGGTGTGATGAGAAGCCCCAGGAGAACCAGCTGCCCTCTGAGGGCCAGTCATTCTATCCAAACTTCAATACCTAGCACACGTATGACACAGGGCTCGCATGAACCATTGCTTTTGTTTTCTTTTGTTATGTTATGTAGCTGGGGGAAATGAGGGCACAACTTGAATCCAAACATAGAGAACAAAGGAAGGCCACCAGTGGGGGTGGGGAGAAGGAAGGAGGTAGGAGGGCAGGCAGGGGCACACATGTGTTCGTCTTAGGACCTGATGTGAGTTCTAAATGTGTATGGTGGGCAGAGGTTAGTGACTGACAGGAGGGTCAGGGGGTCAAGATCACCTTCATCTGCGCAGTGGACATGTTACCTCTGAGGCCCCTCAGATGGCTGGTGTGGGTACACACCTGTGGGCAGGTGAGGAAGAGGCTCTTTGCTTACCTGTCTTGGACCTCAATGTGGAAAATCTTTGTGGAGATTCTGTTCTCCATGATTCCTAAATAGTTCCTATGACCATTCCCCACTCCCACCCCAGAATGTTCTTCAGAATCTTTGGAGTATTAGACTACATAGAAGGGATGTGTATAATTGGTCTGCTTGCTGAATCTTTTCCTTTTAAGAATCTATTTCTGACCCCCAACGATTTCCCACAGCATATACTTGAGAAAGAATTATTCCCAAGGACACATGTTAGGCCATTCCATAGCCACTCAGTGGACATTCCATAATCCTCAGGGCAGTGGAGAGATGTAAAAACAGGATGCTCAGAGAGGCCCTCTTCACAGGAGACTGGCCCTGGGCAGCTAGTCCTCCACAGTCTTCAGGATCACCACCTCATTCCCTCAACTCGGCAGCCTCTGTGCTGTGGTGCCTTAGTGAGGAGTGAGTCCTTCCTGGTGTGGGACATGGTGCATTTCAACAGATCTTTTCTAGGACTCTGTAGTATGCTTCTGCTGCAGCATTTGTGTCTTTCACGGGAGGCAAATGTAAAGTGTGCCGGTCCTGCAAGCTCAGGACCCTCTATAACCACGTCCTTATCTCTCCTGCGGCACAGAGCTGGGAGCCAGCTGCTTGCCTCATTTATGTGTCTACTGGGTAAACTCTGTGGCCCAAATTCTACCTTCTCAATCGCTTTTCCCCTCTTATGCTCACTAGCTGGCTTGAAAACTTTGTGTTCTAGAATAAATAAACACAAACAAAAGCAGAGGAGCTCTGCATGGTTCAGCGTGGCCAGCACCAGTCTAGACTGAGGAGCTGGATTCCCAGGTTGGGATACCCGACACCTGCCTAGGGTTGGAGTTGTGCTGAAGGCCTTACACTTCCACGGAGTTTCCTTGTGATTTATTTTGATTATTTGGCTTAAGTCAATAAATTTCAGATTTCTGAGACTGTTGTAAAATTTTAGCACTATTTTAATGACTTTCATTAAGATTCTTGGATTTGGAGAAGTTTTTAAATGTGAAGTGTGACATGCAACAGTAAGCTAGGAGTGCCTAGTGTTGGAGGGGTGAGGCCTGCTTTCTGGCCCAGAAATCTGTGGGAGATGACATGAGGCTTTCTTTAACCCAGCTGGCTCTGTCCCCAGACCAGGCTAAATGACTGGTTCTCACCATTAAATAACAGCTCCCCACCAACCTGCCGCGGTTGAGTGGACTGTAATATGCTAACAGCACTCAAGCCTCTGCTCTGGGCAGAAGTGTCCTGCTCCTCTGCTGCTTCTGACTGGGGGGCTCTTTGCTTTGGGGATGGAGGAAATTTCTGGACTGTCCCAATCTTTCTTCTTCCTGACGGTGTTCTTCTTTGTGTGTCTCAGGTCTAATTCCCTCTCCCAGGCTGTGGAGCTTGGGCCTGGGCCTGGGCCAAGGCTCGGCCTCCTGAAGTCGGTGAGATAGGGAGGAGGGAGGAATACTAGCCTTCAGTTGTACTGGATTAAAAATCAGGGTTTGGTCACTGAGAAAAGAATGAGTCCAGGAAAAAACCTGAAAAGGTGACCAGGTGGGCTCGAAGTCCTGGGAACTGGTACTTTGGGTGCAGGGTCCAGGCCTGGACAACAGAGAACAGGACCAAGGGCGTTACTCTTGAGTCTTGGGACCTAAAGGGATCTGTCTCGCCTGGCCTGGGGCTTGCTGAGGGCCCACATGCCCTTCCTCTGACGTCTCTCTCATAGCCCAGAAGTGTCCTCTGGTGAAGGTCATGTTGCTGAGTTCTGGAAGCACTTAACTGTTCTCATGGGCTGACAGCTAGAGAGCTATTTGGCTCAGGAGGAATCTCACCTTGACTTTCACCCTATCTGACTCAAGTCCTATTTACATGAGAAGTTGGACTTTAGAGTTGATGCTGGACTGACTTCAGACCTTGGGGACTATTGGGATGGAATTATCTATTTTGCATGTAAGAAAGACATGTGTTTGGGGGGGCCAAGAGCAGAATGTTTGTGTCCCCCCTGAAATCCTGGAGTCCCAACCCTCATCTGTATTTGGAGATGAGGGCTGTGAAGTGGTAAGGGTTAAAGGAGGGCATAGGAGTGGGTCCTAAACTGATAGAGCTGGGGCCCTGATTACAGTGGGACACGAGGTGTCTTTCCCTCTGCATGTTGTGAGGACACGGTGACAAGCTGGCCCTCTGCAAGCCACGAAAATTATCCTCACCACACGGAACCCCGCTGGGCCTTGATCTGGGGCTGCTGGCTTCAGATCCGTGAGAAGTAACTTCTGTTGTTTAAAGTATCCTGTCTGAGAAGACTAACGCAGAGTCAGGGAAGAGGGTTGAAGGAAGAGTCCCAAGCCAACCAGGAACCCACAGCCAGGAACTCTGCTCCTATTTCAAAGCCATCATTGTGAACACCAGTCACTTGCCCAAACCCGTGTTTTGTATATGTAATAAAGCAAATAAATATATATATTTTTTTAAATGCAGAGAGACTGGATCTACCAGTATTAGTTTTCTTGTGAAATTCTTGAGAACTCCTGGGTGGGGCATAACCTTAAAAAATAAAATGCCTCTCTGTTCCATTTTTATCCACCTAACAGAGAGAAAATTGATGTCCTCCTCATACTTACAAACTCAAAAGCTCAATATTGTCCAAGAACAGGTTTTGTAAAATTCTTTTCAAATTTCAGGACAACTTTACCAATGGTGTGTGCCACCCATCAGCACAGGGTTTATTTCTAATATAACCTCAAAAGCCAAAAATCCTTCAGCTGGAAAGCATGAATGCTCCCCAAGCCCAGCAGACTAGTGGTTTGGGGCAAAAATTATTCCTGAATCATTATCCATACAGCAGGCCCAATGGCCACAGGTCTTTCAAAAGACTGAGCATGAGTAAAGCGCCTCCAAAGTCCAGGAGTACACTTACATCACCCTTATTCCACTAACTGCACGCAGAATCTCCTCTCAGGACATTGACTTTAAGCCAGAGGAAAACATCACCCTAAAACCAGGGGGAACGGGTCTGCGAAGCCCACGTAGTTGGCAGTGCTGTCTTGGCTGTGAGTCTCAGCTCCCCGTGGTGGAAGCTGTGTTTGGGTTAGGAGGCCACCAGTACCTTGGAGCAGTCAGACTGTGACGTGGACTATAGCATGTGACAGAAAAAGTAAAGCGACACTTATGGTTTAATAATGTCCTCCTGAAACTCACATAGCAAAGTCCTAGCCCCTAAACCTAGCCTCTAAACAGGTGAGCAAACTAGAGGGAGATGATTAGGGTGGCCCTAATTAACACTGCTGCTGTCCATGCAGAGAGGAGACATTCGGACCCCGACAAGTGGGCGAGCAGCATGTGAAGATGAAGGTGATGGATGACTGGGACAGCGCTTCTACAAGCCAAAGGCCACCACAGGTGGCACGAACCCCCAGCAGCCTGGACAGAGGCCTGGATCAGATCCCCCTTGGGTCCCAGGAGGAACCAAGTCCCTCAATCTCAGACTTTCATCCTCCAGAACTGTGAGGCAATCTCGGTGGTTTCAGCCACCTGGGCTGTGGCACTTTGTTATATAGGTTTGGCAAACTGATTCAGTCACCGTGGGATTGCTGCATTATGTAATTGAAATACTATATATATATATATATATATATATATATATATATATATACTTTAATTTAAATAAACTGCCATTGTGAAAACTACAATACCTTGGTTTAAAGCATTGAGGACTGAGGATTGTGCTTAGTATATTCATTTATTCAACAACCACGTGTTCTGTGCACCCAGCATGGTGGTAGGACCAGTGGACAGCAGGGATATAGCCAGAACTAGTCATTACTCCCTTTTTTTAAATTAAAAAAATAATAGTGAAGAGAGTGGGGAGCCCTTCTTATTTTCCTGATCCATCGAGAAGAAAGAGCCCCAGGTACTGAAGCAAGGCACCATCTGGAGATATTTATAGGTTCCCAATTAAGAGGGGAGAGTTATTTTGGATTGGAGAAATTTTACATAGAAGATGAGCTCAGAAATAAGAGTCACAAATAGCTCTGGGCAGAGTAACATCTGAAAAAATAAATAACCAAGCAAACTGATAAAACTGCAAGACCTATATGAGACTAAAGAAAGCAAAAAGAACAATACAAACAGATAATTAAATTTGCTTAAAAGTACTGAAAACTATATGGAGTGAAAAGAATCAGGCATTGAGAAGACGCTATAAAGCAGAAATGCATGCTACAGAGCACAACAGCATGCATGTACTTAGGAAAAATATTTCCAAACCTTAGAAATAAAAAAATATAATTATTGAAAAGAAGGAAATAATGAGATAAAGCAGTATATAACAACAATGCAAAAATGATAAATGATAACAGCAGCTTCAGAAATATACTATGGAATAGCAATATAAAGAGATGCTTTTGGAGGAGATTCTAGAATTCAAGTATTTTTAAGAAGAATGCATTTAAAAAATAAAATGAGGGGCTGGGATTGTGGCTCAGTGGTAGAGCGCTTACATAGCACAGGTGGGACCCGGGTTCAATTGTCAGCACCACATAAAAATAAAGGCATTGTGTTGTGTCCATCTACAGAAAAAAAAAAAGATTCATTCTCTCTCTCTCTCTCTCTCTCTCTTTAAAAAAATAAAATAAAATAAAATAAAATAAAATAAAATAAAATGATATCTCGACGGGTAGGAAGGCCTAAGACTGTGATCTGAACAGTACTGACTTTCTGTGAAAAATTCTTGGGAATTGGGGTGTCAAAATGCACACACCTGTGGTGACATGCACGGGACAGGCATTGGCGGAGCTACAGCTAGCAGTGGAGAAAGGGGGTTATGTTGACCCTCCAGAGCTTGGGGTGCTCAGATCACTGGGCCTGGGAACGAGGGTCCACCAGGGAAGCAAGGACAGCTAGCAGATCACCCCCAAAAGGAAAGAGGTCCAGTGATGTCGGTCCCCCACAGTGTCACCCACCAGATGCATCACAAGAGCAAAACATAGAGATAGCAGAGTGTCCCTCAATATCCTCCCCCTTTTTTTAGACACTCAATGTTTTAATAAATAGACCTAGGAGATTAGTATACATTTAGGGGGATAAAATACAATCCTTATACACAAAAAGTCAATTCCAATTAATTTATAGAGCAAACACTTAAGGCAAAGCATTAAGGCATTTAGGAGATAATACAGAAAACCAGCTTAAGAATGTTGGGGTTGGGAAGTTCCTAAATGGGATAAACTTGACTACTTTAGAGGTACTCTAGGGCCTTGATACTTGTTGTTTACTGTCGGGAGTGCTCTCCCCTTACTAATCCACATTCCCTCACCTCCTTTACTTACTTTCACTCTCTCAGTGAAGCTGTTCTAAGAATATCCGCCCCCCCCCCCTTTTTTAAAGGAAGAAATAGACATTCTTTTGTCTGGGCTACAACGGAGACATGGGCATAGCAAAAGATCCATCCACCATCTTGACCTTTGGAGTCATTTGATCACTGGGAACACAGGGAATGTTTTATATTTTTATTGGATAATCAGTAAGTTAGGTATTGCCTTTGATTTTATTCTTTAGAAGAGTTAGGGTTTTCTGAGTGATACTAAGGGCTTTTAATGTAACTTTTTATAAACCATATTAACCCTTTTCTGTCATATTTTATGCAAATAAACAAGCATAATTTTATGATGTTGTACTGTTTGGACTTTAAATAACTCAATGTAATATATCTTGCTTTTTCACTTTTTCTTGTTTAAATTCAAGGTCTTTTATACATCACCTTTCTTTCTATTTTTTTTGGGGGGGTACTGGTGATTGAACCCAGGGGCGCTTAAACACTGAGACACATCCCCAGCCCTTTTTTGATATTTTATTTAAAGACAGGGTCCCACTGAGTTGCTAAGTGCCTCTCTATGTTGCTCACTATGTTGCCTCTCTATATTGTCAAAGCCTCCCAAATCGCTGGGACTGCAGGTACATCCCCCATACCTGGCTTAGACCTCATCATTTTTATTTTATTTTTATTATTGCTTCTTTCTACTTTAAGTCCTACTGGTTCAAAAAATATAAAATATAATTTTTTTAATAACAGCAATGGCATGCTTAGTTCTTTGATTTATATTTAATAATTAAATAAACTATCAAGGCTACAAATCTGCCTCTGAATTTATCTTTGGATGCATTTTGATTTTCCATATTTCATAGTTTTTTTGTTCTTTTTGTTCACTGATTTACTGTAAACCCCACAAATGATGCAAAACTTTTGCCACTAATGGTAACGGTGACTATGCAGTACTTAGATATTGTAACTTGTACGAGGTGAGTTCCGAACACAGATCAGAGCGTGAGCTCTCTGTGGCTGTGTTGATGGAGTGCGGGTAGCTTGCACAGCCTGTAGCTGGGTTCTCAGTAACTCAGGTTTGCTGCTGCCCAGACACCACTGAAGTGGTGAAATCAGCTTCTGCCTCCAGAACAGTAGCCGTCTGTCTACACTGCTGTGCCGCGCAGCCTCGCGCAGCCTCCAGCACGGATGCCTTAACATCTCCGGCCTCTCCTCCCACCCATACCAGGAACTCACTTTTCTCCAGCCCTTCCTTTGCAAGCCGCCTTGTCCAAACATGTGGAGGTGTGGAGGAAGGCACTTCACCGTAAAAACACATATGGTGTGGAAGCATGGCTCTCGAGTTTTCCACTGTAGAATTGGAATTCTGGATCCTGTGATGTGGAGTGGGGAAAAGCAGTATTTTTGAACATTTTTAAACTGTGGATCCCATTTCAAGAGGCAAAGTGCAGATGTAATACAGATCTTTCTGGTGTTTGGCACTAATCTTTGGGTCAGTAGAAATCCTTCCATGTTGCCTATCTTTATATTTATATTGGTATATTCTACATCCCTCCACCCACCCATTCATCCATCTTTTATTTTCCTTTACCTTTGGTGTGAAACTCCAACTCCACTTTCTGCAATATAAACACTCGAGTTAGACCTGGGTACTAATAAATCTGCTTTGGACCATGTTTGCACATTAAGTGGTGTCTTACTGCTGATATTCTTCTTCTTTTTTTAAATAAGACGACCCATTAAACATGCCTGTGGTAGAAATAAACAAAAATCATCAACGTAATGACCCCGACGCTTAGAAGTTGTGTGATCTACCTCCTCATTCTCTGTCAGAGTTTTATTTCGGGGCTTGGGTGACTTTCAGCACAATTCAGGCTCTCTACTATCTACACTCAATACCATGGAAGGGGTCTACACTGTCCATCGCACTCACCTGCATGAAGCAGATCTCATTCCACTCTGCTGACTTCTCCTCTGGCTTCACTTCTGTAGACACAGCACCCTCTCCTCTCCCCGTGTCCTGAGGGCTGGATTGATGCTCTCCCCCTCAAAGCCTTCTTCCTCCTTCACTGCACCAATGGTTTGGCATAACTTCTGAGTTCTAAACATGCTGTAGGGCTACCATCCAGGTATGGTGAGGCTCACAGATCCAGAGTTGTTGCTTCCAGATCAAGACAAGGGGACATGGCATGTTATGCCATGGAGGGCCACAGAGGGAATCACCAAGGTTGTAAGAAGGCAGAGGGGGAGAAAACATGGACAAGAATTTCCAATGTGGCTTTTCTAAGAAGGAATAGTCTGAGACAGTTTTAGAACTGTCCAGTTTTAACACCTTCTGCAGGCTCTGGGGCACAGGAGCTGTCCTTAGATGTGTTGAACCAGGTACTGGGGTGATTAGAGCAGGAAACAGCGGCCTTGTGTGTAAGTGCTCAATGAAAGGGTGATTTGGTGAAGGGACTCTGGGTGGGTTGAATTGCATATGGCGGGTGCACTCGAAGGCACTTCTTTACCACATCTTGCAGCTACCCCAGGGAAGGGCAGGCTCCCAGAATTCACCAGTCTAAACATCAAACAAACAGAAATTAAAAGCCATGGCTATTTTCTACTGGCACATAAATTCTACCGTATATTCTTATTTTTAACTTATTTACCAAACTCCTTAACAAAGCGTTGCTTTCTTGTACAGCTTTATGTGTTCTTCTGCATCGGCTACCATTGAATATTTATTATAAATACATGATGGGTGTTTGTTCACCAAAACACAGCACAATAGAAATTTATGCAGAACATGGCAGAGATGAGAAGACAGCACAGCACTTTGTGCCATACTTGCTGTTCAACCTCTAAAGGGGTCAGCTATTAGCAATTTTTGTCTTTTTGTTTTTATTTCTTTCACCCTCCCTTCTTTCTAGAAAAAAAAAAACATCCATTTTTTCTATATCCTGGTATTAAAATTCCACTTATTTTCTATATGGTATATATTGAATCTCTAAAGAAAACCTCACAAATATGAAATGCTTGTCATTCATCAAAGAACTGAAGGATGAACCCTTTGCTTTGGGAAACTCTTACTGTCTCCTGACCTGGCATTCATTTTCACGATTTTTCATATCTTCATTTCTGACACAGCCTAGAAAGTTCATGACCAACCTGATGACCAACAGCACAGGGGGGTTTCTAACTAGACTGGTGGGGGACACAGGTGCACATTAGATAGGTAGGAACACATCTCTGAACCAGCTGGGTGGAGGCACACATGCACACCTGCTGGGTGGGGGCACACGTGCACATCAGCTGGGTGGGTACACATGGGCACATTTATTTTATAGGTGTGGGTGTGACTGTGATGATTGCAGGATTCACTTCCTACGAGTCATGCTCTGGAGAGGTGCTCCTGCTGCTTCCCTGTGGCCTTGGCTTGGTGACACTGTTCTCACCCTGCTGAGGTGGTTCCAGGAGACAAATGCAAGGTTAGGGACCCAGAAAACCACAAGACTCTGGGAAGTTTGCCACAGCTTTGCTTCAAACCAATCTTTCAAATTAGATTTGCAGAGGCCTCCTTTTCTCAGTGGGGGATTTGGAGGATAATGGAGCATTTGTACAGTATGTGTTAATCTACTGATCCACCTCCATTTAACAACTTCAAAGCATCACAAACACTAGGCGCTCGTTAGTACTTACATGTGGCTGGCAAGACCATTTTAATGCTGAGCCCCACGACAAGAAGAGTGTTTGGAAACAGATTGTCTCTGCTCTGGCTGGGAACATCATCTAGAGAAATACCTGAAAACTTTGTCAGCACAAACACTCAGCAAAACAGTCCCCAAAGTAGGGCTTGGGGGTTGAAGGTGCTGGCCCCAGATAATCGCACATTTGCTGGGGTAGCTACCTCGACTGTTAATCAGACCTAAGTGTCTGCTCAGGTGAGCTCCGTGGAGCTGGTGGCCCAGGGGCTGGTTCTCACTCCTCTGTGTTCCTGTCCTGGATGGAAAGGGCCTCTCCTCTTTATCAATGTTCTTCCTCCTTCCCACACACCAGGCTCTGCCCCTTCACTCCTAGTTTCCTCCAAATTCTTGCTCCACCCAAGATCTCAGTTTCTCTTTCTTTTCCAGGTTTTCCTCCTTGTGACTCTGTTCATTTGGTAGCACCCTCAGCTCCTTCCTCCCAGGGAGATGGTCTTCTGAGCCTCTCTCATGCCTAAGCTGCTGCAGAAGACTTCTCCTCATTAGAAAAGTCCAAGCATGTCTCTTCCTCCTTTGCCTTCTCTGAATGACCCCCAGAAACTTCTCTGAAAAGGTCACTAATGTCATCTTGATCAACAAATACCATGTTTCTTAATTTTTCTAACCAAGATGATTCTTCTTATGTTCTCGTTCTTTAAAGGACACGTGCTAAACTATGTGATATCCCATTCCCAGTAGGTGATACTGTCATGGTTTGGATCTTCATTGTCCATCAAAGGACCCTGTGCTATGGCTTCATCCCCAGCCATAGCACCCTAGGGAGATGGTTGAACCTTTAGGAGATGGCGCCTGGGGAGAGGAAGTTAGGTCATTAGGAATGTGCTCTTGACGTGGTTTTGTGACTGCAATCTTTCCTATTTTCTTTGCTTCCTGAAAGCCCTGAGGTGAGTGGTTAACTCTGCCATACATTCCTACCCTGATGCTTTGCTTGCCACAGGCCCCACATGGGGTCAAGTGGCCATCGACTGAAACCTCTGCAACCATGAGCAAACATTTTCTCTTTTAAAGTTGACTTATCCCAGGTCTTTGTCACAGCAATGGAAGCTGACCAATATGGTGCCTAAATCCAGAGTGATATAAACCAGTTCTGTTCTGGAGCCCAGAGGGACAGTCTAGAGCATCAGACAGGAGCATGGAGGCCAGAGCCCACTGCCTGTATGGCCTGGGCAAGTGGCTCCACCCTTCTGTGCCCACCTCTAACAAAAGGCTAATAATCGGCATAAGGCTATGGATATGTTGATATATGAAGAGTGTCGTGGCCAGTTTCCACAGCGCAATAAGCATGTGAGTGTTATGCTTACCTGTTCCCTTTCTTTCGTTTCTTGTCTCGGCCCCACTGCCTTCTGGTCAAACACCCATGCTGTGCAGACTTTCTGCAGGAACTTGGTAGATGTTTCTCCTGTCACACTGCATAGTGGGAAGCATTATTTGTCCCTTTTGATCCCAGCTATCTAGGATTTAGTCTCTGAAGAGAGACAAGATTGAGAACAACAGGTCTGGTCCATGGAAAATAATTTTTGAACATGGAGACTTTGACCATAGCTCTGGGCTAGAGGAGATGGCTTTGCTCACCTCCTACAGTGCAAGTATCAGCTTTGTGTAAGTACTCAAACTCATGACCAAATCCAAACAGCTCTGGGAGACTCTTCCAGCGATTTCAGACCTGGCTGAACTTGTGGACAGCCACCTCTTCCTGGTGCTATTTCAGGTAAGTTTCACATCAGCTCAGCTCTCACTTGGCTACTGTTTTCCATTGATAAGGACTAAAACCTTAATACTCCAAACCAGAGACAAACAGTTTTATCATTGAGTAAGTGACACATGTAGTACTTGATATCAAAGTTTTTAGTCTGATTCCATTTTTTTCCATAATTCACTAGCAGGAAGAATCTCTTATCCTAGTAATTACAAAAAGAAGAGAAAAATCAAGAAAGAGGGCTGCGGTTGTGGCTCAGTGGTAGAGCACTTGCCTAGCATGTGCGAGGTGCTGGGTTTAATCCTCAGCACCATGTAAAAATAAATAAATAAAATAAAGGTATTAAAAAGGATTTACATATTAAAAAAATCAAGAAAGAAATTTGGTAGGTAAAGGGCATCTGTGAACTTATGTTTCCTGGTCGTTGGCGCACACACAGGCTGCACGCGTCCTAGCCCTTCTGACCAGGTCACCCTGCTGTGGGTCTCACAGAATGAGACCTGAATGCTGCTAATGGAAAATTCTCTCAATAGAACAAGAGACCCTTGAACAGGTGGCTGTGATGTTTGAAGGATGTCATTGGGGCTCAGGCTTGCCTCTCTCCCACTCGTGATGTGATTAAAGACCCAAAGGTTTCTCAATTTATAGCATTGCAGGACACTTTTGCAAGAGGAGACTGGGTTCTAAAAAGGTTGAAATATAAAAATGGAAGAGAAATCCAACCTAACAGATGCTTAAAATCTTTCTCAGGCGTACAAGAAATATGAAAAAAAAAGGTAACACGATGGTTGCTGAATTTCATAATTCACCAACAACTGACTTTAAAGATAAAGGGGGAGGGGGAAGAATAGATAGATATTTAATAGATTACACAAAGAGGAATAAAAGAAAGGAGGGGAATAGATGAAAGATAGATAAAAGACAGTGGAATGAATCTGAAAAAATGTTTCTCTGTATATATATGAATATACCACAGTGAATCCCACCATCATGTACATCCACTAGAATAGGGTTCTAATTAGAATAAGATAATTTCCATGCTTGTATAATTATATCAAAATGAATTCTAATGTCATGTATAATGAAAAAGAACCAATAAAAATTATAAAAGGAAAAAAGATATTGAAGTGGATGAATACCAGAAAACAATTCAAAATAATGATTATTAAACTGATCAATAAATTCTGAGAGCACAGAAATATAACTGAATAAATGATCAAGTCAGTACAAGATATTAATTAAAAATTCAATAAGGAGACCAATAGAGATATTGAAAAAGAACCAAACAGAGATCTTGGGAAGGAAAAACATAATAAGTCAAGTAAAATATCCAACTGAAAGTCTCTGTGCTAGATCAGAACATGCTGAAGACAGAGTCTCAGAGCCAGAAGATAAAGTGACCAACCTTAAACTTTCAGACAGTATTATAACAAAGAAAACAAGGAACTATGACCAGAATATAAAAGAAAACTCTGAAACCATATTAAGAGACCAAATTTAAGAGTTCTTAGAATTGAAGAGGGTTGTGATTTGCAGGCTAATGGCATAGATAATGTATTCAGGGAAATAATAACAAGAATGTTCTAAACATTGAGAATGAAATGGACATGCAAATAAGAGATAATTTAGAATCAAACACACAGTACTTAAAAAAGAACCTCTCCATGACACATTACAATTAAAATTCCTAACATACAGAACAAGAATAGAATCTTAAAGCCTTAAGAAAAAAAAACATAGGTTGCATTTAGAGACAGGCCGTTATAATTACTTTCTATTTCTTAGCACAAACTCTAAAATCCAGGAGGCCTTGGAATGCTGTGTTCCAAAGCCTGCTGTCAATGAAGATTGATGTGTTCAGCAAGTCTAACCTTCAAAATCAAAAAGAAATAAAAACCTTTCATGATAAGAAGAAATCAAAAGAATTCATGATAACCAAGTTGTCACTAGATAAAATAATTAAAGACATAAAGTTCTTCATACAGAAGAACTCACAAACCAACCCCACAACTCACATATGAACTAATCTCTTTTGGAGAGTAACTAAGCAAATGAGAAAGAAGATGAAATTATACATTGGGAATAAATCAAATGACAGGAATTAATTAAAAAAACCTTATAACAACATTAAGTGTAAATACCCAGTTCTCCAATTAAAAGACAAAGGCTAAGATAATGGTTTAAAAATCAAGACCCAACTATATTTTGTTTGCAAGTGACTCATCATCATACAGGCAAAGACAACAGAAGGCTGAGAGTGAAAGCATGGAAGTTGATATCCCAGGCCAACTGAGCCTGAGAAGAAGCAGGAGTAGCTAGCATGCAACAAAGCAGAGAGCAAACCAAGATTCACTGAGGGAGACAAAAACGTCACTTCACACCAGTAAGGGAACAGTTCAACAAGAAGATATGATGATAGTAAGGACTCATGCCCTAAGTGTTGGTGTACCTAATTACATAAAATAGACACTGCAGAAATTAAAAACTGAGACGCCAGTACAACAATACAGGGTGATTTCAACACACCTCTCTCACCAATACTTTCTGAACATAAAAATACTGCAAATCAAATGGAATTAACAAATTTCTATAGATTCTTTTATCCTACAACTGACAAATGCACTCTCTTAGCTTCTCAAGGAAACTTCTTCAAAATAGATCATATTGTAGCTCACAAATCAACTCTAGGAAGTATAAATATTTTTATATAATTCTTTACATCTTTGCTGATGAATTATAAATCAACATAAAAAATCCCAAAATATATAAACACATGAAGAATGAACAATACATTTTTGAGTGATGAATGGGTGATACAAGAAATCAGGGAAGAAATTTTTAAAATTCTTAGAATCAAACAAGAATAGTAATACCACATATCAGAAATTCTGTGACACCGTGAAAACAACTCTAAGAGGAAAGTTTATAGCTATGAGTGCTTACATAAGGAAGTCAGAATGATCCTAAATCAACAACCTAATGATTCATCTCAAAGCCCTTGAAAAGCAAGAACAAATTAATTCCAAAATGAAGACAAAGTAGTGAATATTTAACATCATAATCAAAATCAATGCAATTGAGAATAAAAAATAGAAAGAATTTTTAAATTCTTAAAATTTTTAAAGAATCAATAAATCAAAGTTTCTTTCTTTAAAAGATAAACAGTGTTGTTGAGTTAGTTTAGCCAAACTAACCCCCTCCCTGCTATAGACTAGACCTGAATTAATAAAATTAAAAGTGTAAAAGGAGAAATCTCCACAGACATCTCAGAAATACAGAGTATCATTAGGGAGTACTTTGGAAACTTATACTCCAATAAATTGTAAAACCTAAAATAAATGAATACATTTCTAGATACATAAGACCTGCCAAAGTTGAATCAAGAGGATATCGAATACATAAACAGAACAATAACTAGCAATAAAATAGAAGCAGTAATAAAAAACCTTTCAACAAAGCAAATCCCAGTACTATATGAATTATCAGGTGAATTTTACCTGACTTTAACAAACTAATGTTAGTGAACCTCAAAATATTCCATGAGACAGAGAAGGATGGAACATTCCAAATTCATTCTATGAGTCCAATATCACATACATACCAAAATCAGAATACATCAAGGAAGGAAAAATACAGAGCAATGTCTCTGATGGACTTAGATGTAAAAATCCTTAGTATAATAAGAAAATTATATTCAAATATATATTAAGGAGATTGCACATCACTACTAAGTTGGTGTTCCAAGGGATGCAAGGATATAATATATAAATTTATAAATGTATTTTACCACATAAATAGACTTAAGCATAAGAATCACACAATCATCTCAATAGATTCATTCAGAGAAAGCTTTGAAGAATTTAGTTCCCACTTATGATTAAAAAAAAAAATCCTGAATGAGCGAGGAAGTGAAGGAACTTACCTCAACATGATAAAGGTTATTTATGACAAACCCAAAGCCAACATCATAGTGAACAGGGAATATGGAAAAATGTTCTTACAATTAACAACAGGATAAGGATTTCCACTCTAAATAGTATTAGAAATTCTAGCTAGAGCATTTAGGCAAGAGAAGGAAATAAAAACAATAAAAATAGGAAAAGAAGATGTCTGATTATCACTATTTGCAGATAATATGGTCTTATACTTAGAAGACCTAAACATCTCCACCAGAAGACTGATGGATCTAATAAATACATTCAGCAAAATACCAGATTACAAAATCAACATACAAAATTTAATACCTTTCTATACAACAATAATAATCTGCTAAGAAATCAGAAAAACAATTTTATTCCCAGTTGCCTAAAAGAATACTTATGAATAAATGTAACAAGGGAGATGAAAGACTTCTACAATAAAAACTATAGTATATTGAAGAAAGTTTTCATAAAGTTGAAAGAGACAAGAACATGGAAAGATCTTTCATGTTCATGGATAGGCAGAGTAAATATTGTTAAAATGGCCATACTACCAATAGGAATATACAGATTCAATACAATCCCCAACAATTAACAATGACATTTCTCAAAGAACTAGAAAAAAAAAGTCCTAAAATTCATTGGGAAGAATAAAAGAATAGCCCCAAAGAAATGCTAAGCCAAAAAAAATCAATGCTTGAGGCACCACAATACCTGATGTCCCATTATACTACAAAGTTACAGTCACAAACTTCATGGTATGAGGTAAAAACAGACCCCTAGACCCATGGTATAGAAGAGAAGACATAGAGACCAACTCACAGGGGTAGAGCCGTCTGATCCTTGGCAAAGGGTCCAAAAACATACACTGGAAAAAGTCAGCCTTTACAACAAAAGGTGCTGGGAAAACTGGTTATCCATATGCAGAGGAAGGAGACTAGACCCCTATTTCTCATCCTGAACAAAAGTCAACTCAAAATGAATCAACAACCTAGGAATTAGACCAGAAACTGTAATTCCTAGAAAAAAAAATGCCAATACTCCAACATATAGAGGCAGGCAATGATTTCTCAATAGGAAATAATGCCAGAGGTTAATAAATGGAATGACATTAAATTAAAAAACAAAACCTCTTCTTACAAATGAAGCAATAATGTATGTGAAGAGAAAACCTTCAAAATGGAAGAAAATATTTGCTATCTATTCTTCTGATGAAGAATTAACATCCAGAATATATTAAGAACTCAAAAAACTTAACACCACAAAACAAAGTAACCCATTTAATAAATTGGCAAAGTTCTAACCAGACACTTGTCAAAGAAAGAAATACCAGTGACCAACAAATATATGAAACACTCACATCGTTAGTGATTAGGGAAATGAAAATTAAAACAACATTATAATTTATTTTAGTCCTGTTAGAATGGCAGCCACCAAGAACACCCACAATAATAAATGCTGGAGAGGATGTGCAGAAAAAGGAACACTTTTACATTGTTGGTGAAAGTGTACATTAGTGCAAACACTGTGGAAATTTGTATGGAGGTTCCTTACAAGACTAGGATTGGAGACATCATGTGACCCAGCTCTACCTCTCCTATTTATATATCCCATTTATCCTAGAGAATGAAAGCAGGTCACTGTAGTGATACACGCTTACCCATGGTGATAGCAGCACAATTCACAGTTGCTAAATTATGGAACCAGCCTTTGTTTAAATTAATGAATGAATGGATAAGGAACATGTGGTATATATACACAAAGGAGTTTTAATCAGCCTTAAAGAAAGGAATTTTGTCATTTGCAGGAAAATGGATGGAGTGGGACAACATTGTGCTAAGTGAAATAAGCCAGGCTCAGAAAGTCAAGGGCTAAATGTTTTTTTTTTTTTTTTTCCATATGTAGGAGGCAGAGAGAAAAGAAAGAGGATCTTGCAAAAATAAAAGGGAGAAGAGTGGAGTGGAAGAAGGAGATGAAGGGAGAGGAAGAGAAGCAGGGATGGGAGGGGAGGGGATCTGAGGAATTGAATTGAGCAAATTGTGCTATATGAAAGCATGAACTTGTCACAGTCAGTTCCACTTTTATGCGTAATTATAATGCACCAATTAAAAAACAATAAATAAATGGAAGGAAGACCAGGAGAGGAAGGGGGTTTGGGGGGAGGAGGGAGGGAAAGGGGAAGTAACGGAGAGGGAAATGGAACAAATCATGTTATATGGATCTATGAATATGCGACATGGACCCATGGCTATGTACTACACCAATGCACTCACAGAAACATAACAAACAAAGAAGTAAAAATAAGATATGATAAAAGTTTGTCTCAAGGAGAGTGAGCTCAGTGTGCCAAAGGGAGTTGCCCTGGGAACCCAGGTTTAAAGCAAGACCTTCTTACCTCAATTTACCCAGACCCAGTTACAGAATGGAGGCTTCATTGGAAAAAGGACGTGTGTGTGTGTGTGTGTGTGTGCGTGCGTGTGTGTGTGTGTTCTTGCACTCTTGCAGTAGGAGAATGCCGCAGTCCGGCTGCAGCAAAATAACTGGGGGGGTGATGAATAACTTGTGTACGTTGATACAGCAAGAGTAGGAGCCGTTTATTGCAGGACAGGAGCAGTATTTATACATTCCACACAGCTTATCTAATTAGCATAAACTAGATACATCAGTCAACCAATAAAGAATTTCCACACTTAATGGCTCGGTTTTGTTACTTCTCAAACCACTCCCTCTGACATTTTGCCAGGCACCATCCAGACTTGTTTACGAACTTTAACATTCCCCTGGCAAAATGCCAGGTGTTATTTTGACTTGTTTACAGACTCTAACAGGAGAACAAATTTTTATAGGGGAAACCTGGGGAATGGAGAACCAGACAGAGCCTCCCTCGAGGGCCACGGGTCTGAGGTAGGCTGACGTGTGTGCTGCTGTGCCTCTTCCCCTGGGGACATGGGGCTCTTTGTTCAAGTTGGCAGGTAACTCCCTGAGAGACTCAGATCCAGGTTTTCTGCTCCCCTTTGATGATCAAATTCCAGCATCAGTTTTGGCCAACATCCAATATGGAAAAATCGTATAAAACAAGAATAATACAAACTAATGAAAATAAAATCATTAAATTTGGTTTAAAACACCTGCTGTAAGAATTCTCTTTTGTTGTTGTTGGTTGTAACCTTTCTCTTTTTTTTATTTGTTCTAGTCAGTTCTACATGACAGTAGACTTCATTTTGACACATTACACATAAACGGAGTGTAACTTCTCATTCTTCTGCTTGCATACGCTGTGCCATCACCTGGTTGTACAGTTATAAAAACCACACAGGGTAACAGGAATTCTTGATGTACATAAATATATTTATGGAGAATTTCTTGGGAAAGTGGGCTGACTTAAAAAAAAAAGAGCGAACAAAAAAAAATCCCCCAAAGAAGGTGGCTGGGCACCCATGTCCTCCCGCTTGAGGCCAGATGGAGAGAAGCCAGAGGGGAGAGCCTGTCTGCTTTTCAAGGTCCCTCTGGAGATCGAGGCATCAAAGGAAGCTGTTGTAAGGAATTTGTGTTGGAAGGGATAAAACCAAATCGCACACTGTATAGAAGACACTTCCAACACACAGGCCCTGCAGGACCTGAATCTATGGAGCCAGAGGGATTTATGGGTCCACGTTAGCCAAGGGCTCGAGAGCCACCTCTATGCTCTTGCGGGTGGAATTCCAGCAAGAGTCCTCCCCAGGGGGTCTGGAGACTCCCTGAGGGGCCCACCTTGCATGCTGGGAATGCCGAGTTATCAGAGGCTCAGCTAAAGCACTGGGAAGACTGAGGGGTGATGAGGTGGACCTGTCCATTGGAACGCTACCACCCTGTCTTACCCAGCCGGCCTCTCCCTCCCTCCCTCCAGATGATGATGGTTTCAAACACCTGGCCATCTACCAGCAGCACAGAGGATGAAGGATCAATGGAAACCAGGATTATCACTTTCCATGGTGTTACTATCTCTTCCCTTCTATCAGAGACCCTTGTGAGTCCTTTTACTTGCCAGTCCACTCTATGGGGCATTTGAGGACACAGTGCCCACCTTGCCAGGATGGCCACCAAGTAGTCAGCTGGCTCTGAGGGCTATCTGTGGCAACCGGCTTTGCATCTTAGGTGAGCCATTTAACTCCTGGGGTTCTCAGTTGGGGCATGGAAACCTTGGACCCTCAAATCCTCTGACTGACTGCAGAGGCTCACCATTTTTCTCTTTACATCCCAACATTTACTACAGGTGTAATCCATATTTATGTTCGTAGATCTTGGTCTTTTATTCTTTTAATTTGCTATGCAATAGCAAAAACCTACTGTAGATTTATCAATTATCTACTGATACACTTTTCCTGTGTCTCTGGTAGGGACCAGATGTTCTTTGGGAATTATCAACCCTAAATTGGGCTGCAAAACCACAGTGTCTGACTCCTATTAAACCTGGATTTGGCAGGAATCACTGGTAGAATTTTTCTTCAGGGTATTGTTCTTTCCTCATGAAGGAGGTTTAGAAGTTCAATTGAAATTTGCTCCTGCAATCATTAAAACCTCAAGGACATTTTCTCCCATTAAAACAAACAAACAAAGTACGATCCACAGCATCTGCAAAAACACCCCCACTTCTTTGAGTCTTTCCTAAGTAACTGGCGATGAAGTAAGGAGGTAGATGTGAAGGTCAAGTTCACTGGTGGAAGTTCTGTGCTACGTATGGAGAGTAGACATAAGACTGTCTGCAGATAGGAACTGGGGCCTGCAACCTCTATCCTCTTCTGTAGCTGAGAATAATGCCTTTCCTCCTCACTTTACACTGCTGAATGTCACCCAGGACAAGCTGCCAAACAGTGTAGCATCACAGACTGTTAAGCAATTCCATGATGCTGTTTGCAAGTGCAGTTTTTGGTAGACTAGCTGTTCTCTTTCATATCACTGTGACTCTAGGAATGTAGACAGGGGATTGTCAGTAATGGGAGCAAAAAGAAAAGAAAGATGGCAGAGAAATCAGTGGTGAGGAGGGCAGGAAGAAAAGAGAAGTCAGGAAAGTGTCCTCCCTGACTGCTACATCATCCTCCAGCTGTCAGTACCCGAGGGCTCCGTCGCTCCTATAAAACCCAGGGTATCAGGAGAGGTTTTGCCTAATGAAGACGAAACCCAACCAGTACTGGTTATAAGCACTTCCAGGAAATGGTGCAGTGAGTGCGGTAGCTTCCAACATAGAAATTCATCTTTGTTGCGAAAATAGATGGGGAATCTGAGCATAAAAGTCACAGAAACAAGTTCACGGTTGAATTTGAAACAATATAGCAGAGAGAAAAATGGTGAAGCCAAGATCATTGGCTTGGCCCTGATGCCAGGGAACTTAGTATAAGCAAAATCTGTCACATCCTACCACCGACTCATCCAAAATGCACTTCTGTCTAACTAGGCCTCAGGGATGTAGGTTGAGGCTCTACCTGGCCTACAGCACCAGAGTGGACTGTAACTAGCACTGCGGCACTGAAGACACCTTGCCCAGTTGGATGACCAGTCTCCACGCCCCTGATGCAACAATCTGTGACCTGGGATAGGGTATTCACTGTCTCCAAGGCTCAGCTCCACCTGTAAAACAGTGGTGGGGTAATAATCCTACCTATTTCTAGAATCTCTAAGAAAAAAATAACAACCAATGGATGTAAAGGTCTTCACACACCTGTGGCAGGGGCTGCCCCGAGGGGTTGTGGCAGGGAAGACTCCCCATCAGATGACTGGTCTGCTCCCTGACCTGAGGGCAGCCTGTGTGCCCTCCAGTGAGGAGGAAGGCCTGTGACCTGTGGGACTGGAGCTAGGGACAGGCCTGTGATTCTGCTGTCCCTCATGTTACTCAAAGGAGGGCCCCAACAGGTTGCTCTACAGACTCATCCAGTCCAAGATAAGTTCTTGGAAAATGGCAGCACTACCTGAACAGGAGTAATGGCAGAGGTGCAGGTATTAATGAGGGCTGCAGTGATATTTTTATAGACAGTTTGGGTATCAGAAAAATATAAAGAAGTATCCAGTCTTGGTTCCAAGTTACACAGGAATGTCACAAGAACTTGTGTAAATGATAAATGTGGTTCCTGGTACCATTCACATGATCTTCTGGTGTCATAAGAAGAAACATGGTCTGGTGGGAAGTATATCTCCACTAGCTGGTCTCCCTGGATCTTGAGTTGGACCTCTAATTTTTACTCCTCTTTGGCCATATGGCCACCCCAAAGAAAGATGATATTTTCCAATCTTTTCTTGAAGCTTCCTGAAGTCAAGAGAGCAGTTCTAAGTAGTGCAATACCAGCAGAAGCTGAATGTTCACCCTCTAGGTGAAATCGCTGAAGAGGAGACATGTTCATTTCTCAGTTCGCCTTCTTTCTGGCTGGAGAATGGTGCAATGGCTGGAGCACTAGGGTGTCATCTTGGACAATGGTGTGGCCACTGTGTACCAGGGATGCTGCTGTAGTCAGAGGGAAGAAGCCTCAGAAAATCCAGTGAAGTCCACCTGACTCCCACTGCTGCCTGGAATTTTTAAGAGAGAGAAACACACGTTTATCTTTACCCATTAACATCTTCCAGGAACAGAAATAATGACAGACTATTTCACATGTCACTCGCAGGTTAGAAGACTAAAACTCAGCTCCAGAATGAGGATAGTCATCCATAAATAAAACAATAAGGATGAAGAAGAAGTGGATATTTTAGAAAATAAAGAGGTCAATGACATCCTGAAATCACATAAGAAGGAATAAATGTCCACCTCTTGAACCCTGATTAATGGTTGAAACAACCGCAATGTATTCTTCCTTCACGTGGTTCTTGTGCAGATGGAGATGCGTCCCATTTTGATCCCTTTGTGCGTCTCTTCCGCTGGTCGCCATGACAGGGCAGCCATCCTGGTCGGATGGCCGTCCTTTGTTCAGTGTCACTGTCCTGCCTGCTTTTCTCTTGCATGTGGCATCAAGTGCTGGGTCAGGAAGCTCTGCTTTTAGATTTGAGAACATTCAGTTTCATCTGCCCGAGATTATTTTCTAACTCCAAGTCTGTGAAGCTTGAAAGCGCAGGAGGAGACCCCGAGGGTGTGAGGGAGTCAATGGGCAAAGCAGATCCACCCTCTTTACCTGACCGCCAGCAACGGATCCCAGAAGAACCTCCCCCGACCAGAGCTGTTTTGGTTGGAGACGTGACAGCGGCAGAGCCAGTGCCACTCAGGCCGGGTTAAGAGTTCACTCTTTACATACGTGTTCTCTGACCCTGCGATGTTTCCTGGTGTTCCAGTGACTACTCTCATCACCGAGTGAGTAACTGGGGTTAGCACAAAACACACACGTGCTCTCCCAGCTCTTCCAGGCCTCTCTGCCACATATCATGCTGGGCACTCAGCTCATCCGCAGCCAAGGGGTCCATGCCTTATCCAAACAGAGTGGGTGACTTAACCTCAGGTCACTGTTCAGGAGATCTTGCTGAAGCCATCAGGGAAAACCGGCTTCTCCTGTACCCAGAGTGGCACAGAGCTGCAGCTCCAGGGGAGGATGGTGTCACCTTGGCTGAGGAGGTGAGGCTCTCCCTGGACAAATGTGCAGACAGAAAGAGACACAAAGAGAGAAAGAGAGAGAAAATGCTTCCCATCTCCCAACTCTTTTTAGTTTTCATTATTTTTATCTTTTTTTAAGTTTCTACACTAGTGAAAACATATGATACTTGTCTTTTTAAGTCTAGCTTATTTCACTTGATGTTATGTCCTCCAGTTACATCCATTTTCCCGAAAATGTCATGGTTTCATTTATTTTTTATGGCCAAGTAATTCTCCCTAATGTTAATAAACCACTTTTTTTTTTTGCCCACTTTATCCATTGATTTTTTCCTAGACTGATTCAATATTTTGATTATTGTGAATAGTGCTGCAATAAACCTAACCAAGGAAGTATAAGATCTGTACAATGAATCTTGAAATTACTAGAAAGAAATTGAAGAAGACACCAGAAACTGGAAGGGCCTCCCATGTTAAGGATTAGAAGGGTTAATATTGTTAAAATAGACCATACTACCAAAGCAATCTACCAATCCAATGCAATTGCCATCAAAGCACCCATGACATTCTTCCCAGAAGAATAAAGCCATCTTCAATGTCATACAAGACTTCAAATATCCAAAGAAATCTTGAGCAAAAAGGGCGATGCTGGAGGCATCACAGTACTTGACTTTGAAACACACCACAGAGCTCTAGGAAGAGGAGGAACATGGCACAGCTTGAAAACAAACATGGAGACCAATGAATCAGAAAGGAAGACAGAGGCAAACCCACATCGTCATAGTCATCTGAGTTTTGACAAAGACCAAAACACATCGGAGAAAGGACTGCATCTTCAACAAATGGTGCTGGGATCTGGGTTTCCCTGTCTCCCACTCTGCCCAAGAATCAACTCAGAAGGATCAAAGACTTCGTAGAAGGCTCCAAAACCCAGAGTTACTGAAAGAAAGCATTGGATAGTCTGTTTGATGCTAAGAAGGTCTTTAGCAACGGATTTTTATGCCAAACACAAGGGTTAAACTTGCTTTTTTACCCTACTAAGTAATGAGGCCACACAAGGGAATCTCACTTTGCAGTCTGACGCCTGTCCGTGCACTAAAGAACACAACTTACGTTGCCAGTGGGTGCAGTGACGTCACAGAGGCACATTTCCAGGTCTGCACATTTCCTTCGGGCCTAAGTCCCAATTTCTTTACATTCCTGAGTCAGGCTTGCCCATCTTGGAGGTAACTTGGCGGCGAGTGATGGAGATCTCGTGAGGTCACCATGAGTGCAGGTGGCTGTGTGATCCACATGCTGATTTTTTCCTGGGCTGCCCTTGTGCTTAGCTCTCCCTGTGGGAACTTTGGCACATGCCCGGTTTTCATTGTTTCATGTGCCTTGCTGGGTTTGTTTAGCTCAGATTAAAAATTTTCTTTGGTGTTTTGGATCATCATGGTTTGCATCCAAGTTCTACTCTGCACAAGAAACGATGCAGACCCACATCTCCCCAGGTGTGTTCCTGGGACTGGTTTCTTAATCAAAGGGATCTGTGATCAAATAAATTCCAGAAATGCACAGCTGCCCAGGTCAGGCAGGGTTCTTGGCATAGAACTGTCTGAGCTTTCACCCTTGGAAGGCATCTGCTGACCCCTGTGAGGAGAGTCTGGCATCACAGCCACCAGCTTATTGGACTAGAACTGCTTTCCTGAGGGTCACTGCAAGGGATTAGAATCTGCACATTATCTTTTAGGGAATGTTGTGCTGCAGCAGGATTGTAAGGGCAGATAGCTAGCCTTCTGTTTTCAAAGCTCCATGCATTCCAGTGTGGCACAGAAGGCAAAGTAGAAATTTAAGAAATATCATGTTTACTTCTAGAAAGTGTCAAACACATGGGGGACATACTCATGATACAGAAGCCTGTTACCCACTCAGCATTCCAATAACAAATCTTCTCAAGGTACCCCTTTGGGTAAGGATGATTTTTCTCTTTGTAACCTAATGTTCCATTTCATGAATACTAGAAGAGTTTCCTGAAAGCAGCCTGTCAAATCACCTTGGTGGTCACCCAAATAAACACATTTAGCTGGAGAATGCATGTCTCTCTTGTCTTGAGACATAAAGTATCCCTTTGGAAAGAAAAGAATAAAGAACTTAATACTGTGCTTTATGGTTCGTGATGTATTCTTCTTATTTACTTCCCATTAACTTTACTTCATAAAGTAAATATTATAAGTGCATTTGAATGTAATTTGATTTTCTTTGTTATCTCTTTAACTTTGGATTCCTTTCAGCATGGCCTTTTATTTAATACTGACTTTTCAATAAAAAGAATTTGATAAGAAGTCTAGAAAGAGCATTGTGAGCTCCCCCTGGGTACATCAAGATCCTTGATGGAAAAGATACACAAGAAGCCTGTCTTCATGAATGATGAGCAGGGGCACCTCATAAAAGCATGGGTGGTGGACGAGGGACTAAGTAGCTTTACCACTGATTGTGTGACAGCCATCCAAGTCAATAAGCTGACCTGGGATTTTGTAAGGTGGACTTCATTTCTCATGTATGAAATCTCTTGCATTTTTTCCCCTTGGATAGAAATAAAATAAAAGAGCTGGAGGCTGATCTCCACAGACATGGTTGCTTCTCCATCAAGGGCAGGTCCCCTGCTGGTTCTCGTCTAGGAGGGGCTCAAGCACAGGAAAGCAGCCATTCTGACCTTGCACAAGGTGATGCGTTCATGAGAGCAGGTGGTCTGCAGGACCCCCGGGGGGCTCTGGTGATCACGCAGTCATCCATTTCTACTCATTCTGGAAGTTCTCAGGTCCCACCCTTCCTGTATGTTAAAGCAAGAAGTTGGTGGTTATAATGATTTTGAAAGTCAAGTTAATGGTCTCTGGGACACAGTCTCATACAAAGTGTAAGTTCAAAGTCTCTCATTACATAGGATAGACATGTGACCTATCAACTGCACATCAAAGAATTTAAAGCAGGGTTCAAGAAGAACTTGTGCAAGAATGCTCATAGCAGCGTTATGCACAATCACCAAAAGGTGGAAAAATCCCCATGACCATCAACACATGAACAGATAGACAAAGGTATGATATACCCATGCAATGACATGTTATTTCTGTACAGAAGGGCTTGAAGACTCCTGCATGCTCTAAGGTGGTGAACCTCAAATGCATGCCAAGAGGAAGAAGACACTCACTTGTTTATGGACAGCAGGGTTGCTCTAGAGGCTGAAGTGTGAGATCAGGGCCAGCATGATGGGATTCCTGGGAGGACTCTCCTCCTTGCTTGTGCATGGCCTCCTTCTTGCTGTGACCTCACATGATTGAAAGACACTTCTTTATAAGGCCACTAACATCTGGGAATTCCATCCTCAGGACCCATGGAAGCCTGATCATCTCCCCAAGGCCCCACCTTCAAATACCATCACCCTGGGGTTTAGGAGCTCGCTCTGCAGCAACAGGACTTCCACATCTGTGTGGCAACTCATTTCTGGTAAGGAGATAAGTTAGCAAGTTGATAGAGTTGTGTGAAGTTGCTGCCTTTGTGGATCATCTTACTGTGGTGACTGCTGTCACTGTCATTTGCCATCTCCCTTGTGGACAAGAGAGTGGTTCACACATTTGGTTTTAGGATGTCCAACTGCCCACAAAAGGTTAAGACACTAACCACATTAAAAAGGAACAGATGACTTCACTGTTAGGAACATATCAAATGTCAGACGTGGTTCAATTTAGATCAATCAATCGACCTAAATTAAACAGTGAATCAACTAGGGCCAGCCATGGAGGATTAAGAATGCACCAAAAAGACATGCCTTTAAAATAGATCACTGTCAAAGTTCTAAGTTCAAGGAGCACAGTGAAGGGACAATGACTTCACATTAAACATGATGCTGATGCTCACAGAGGACAGGGATGCAGTGCCCCACCTGCAGAACAGGTGAGGAGGAGCTTCACTACCTGGGCAGCAGAGGCAGATGGGGAAGGCTCTTGGTGCTAGCTGCCCTGAGCCTATGTGGAGGATCTGAGGAATGAACAGGAGAAATGGGGAGAGGAAGACGCAGGAGTTCAGAGAGCTCTGGAAGCAGCTCGCCCAGAAGTTCCAGGCTGGAAACACCATCGGGCTGCACTTTCCTGTCTGGCTGCATTTCTTTGCCTACAATGCAGCAAGCACTTGGGAACACAGTCTGCTGGGGCCCGTGGGGCCTCGGCCTTCATTCACCTCGATGGAGCCTTGTGTCTGGGCAGACATTACATCCAGAGAGGCTTCTGTTGTTCCTGGGCTGTGCTGGAAGAAGAGGCTGAAGGTGCTTGGGTTTATGGGGCCTTGCGACAGCCTTGTTGCCACAGAGTACAGCAAAGGAGAGACCAGCAGAGGCCCTGCCTCTGACCCTCAGCTGAGATGGTCACCTGCCTCCTGGGGGTGGAGGGGCTCTGCTTTGTCTCACCTTTTCCCAACCCAGGCTCAAAACTTGGCTGGACGCTCGGAAAGTTCAGAGAAGAAGTCATGTCTCCGTATCACTGGAGAGTTTGCAGGAGTGCTCCTGAGGCACTCCAAGGTGGAGACATGACCTTTCGGAAGGACATTTCAGCCACTGTTCATCTTACCCAGTTCCTCCCATCAGCAGAGCGTGAGTGGGGTGGTAGGAATGGACAGGAAAGGGAACCGAGGCAAAGGAGGAGGTCCGGCAGAATGATGGTCGTGCTCAGCAAGGCCCCAGCTGCACATGGAGCCCCCAGGGACCCACCAGCCTCTTGGCCAGCAGAGCTGTGTCCCAAAACAGCTCCTATAGGACATCATAGAGGACCCTGCCTCAGAGAGTGTCAGAGGGTGAGAAAGCAGGGCCTGTGATCCACCTTGCTTCCTCCTCTGCCGTCACCCCAGGGGGGCTGCCCACTCTGTGTTTCCAGGTACCTTTCCTGCCCTGGGCAGCAGGAAGTCAGTCCATACCTGGAGCTGGGACTGCATCTGAGTCAGGAAGGAAGAGCAGCCAGGCACAGGCCCAGAGCAGAGCATGAGGTGGACGAAGGGAGGAGTGAGGGGAGACCCTGGAGAGCCCCCCGAGAAGTTGGCACCTTTGTGTGTTGCACCCTAACTCATCTTTGACACTTTAGAAAATGGTCTTGAGATGTAATAGGGCCAGGGCTCCGTCAGAATCGTCTGCTAAGGGAACACAGGTCTGCCCTGTTGTGGATAAAGGGGGCAAGGTAATGGGTGATTTCTGTAAGTTGGTAGAGAAATAACTTCTAAGGGTCTGGGAAGAAAGCAGGGTGAATGGCAGAGTGGGCTGGAGGACAGCGGGAAGAAGGGCAGAGAAGAGGCTCAGTGACCAGGACGGGGGTCCTGATGTTGAAGGTGACTCCGACACTCCTGATGTGGAAACAGCCCTTCCCAGCCTGCCGTCCAGTGGACGGACCACACCACCCAGCATGCCGACTGCTGTCTAGAAAGGCCGTGCTCAAGTCCCACCGCAGGTCTCGGGCTGGAGACACAGGAGCTCCTGTTCTCTAATGGCTTCTGGTTTCTTTGCTGTCTGGTGGCCTTTTGGGTTTCCCTCACGCCTGCCTTACAGTGGAGGTTCCTGGTTTGGCCCCACAGGGAATCACAGCCCAGGAGACAGCCATGGGGAGGGAGTACCAGGCAGGCGAAGAGCCCACTGTCCTGCCCTCCCTCAGGGTCTCTGACCTAAACTTCAAGGCAAATCAGAATGGCAGCTCCCAAACCAAGCCCAGTGGCCGTCCAGAAGGCTACGAGAGCGCTGGAGAGAAAGGGGAACTTAGGGCAGGACTTTCAGGGAGGTATGATGGTCGGAGGGGAGAATTCAGAGGGAAGCATGGGAACTGAGCACTGCACACAGACACTTGCAGGGAACAGAAGGCCACGCTGTCAGAACGAGGAGGGGACAGTCAAGTTCTGTAATACTGGGCGACAAATACCTTCAAGAAAAAGTAAAAAAAAAAAAAATCCTGCTGGGTTTAAATGATCCCAGTCAGCAAAGTTTGCACGTTTGGAAAAATGTGTCTGGAAATGGGACCACAATGCACGTCATTGTGCCACCCCCGCCCCCACCCTGGGGCCTCGGCCACTCTCACAGACAGACACAGGAGATATTGAGCCCTGGGCCGGGGCTGACCGGGCTTCCTCGCCCCTGGAGGAATTCCTTCCCTCTGCAGTGCCCGTTCTCAAGGACAACTTTCTTCCTGCGATGGTCTGGGCAGGCCTTCACTGCAGACAACGGATCTTTGGATACACTGGCCCGTGCCAAGGACAGTCCACAATAAACAGTCGTAATGTCCAGCAGTGTGGACCCTGGAATGTGAACAGGCTGGGGGACCTCAGATTTCTCTCCCTCCAGCCCTAGAAACTTCTTGCAAGCTTCTTCCACATTCTGGAACTATTTGGAGCTCTTCCTCAAACATTGTAGTGGCCTTTCCACCTTTGAGTCCACTTCTACTGGGCTTTCTGCTTTTCTCCTCATAGGACATGAAATTGCAATCTTTATCCAATCGCTACCAACGCCAGGACATGCTGAACAGAGAAATTCCATCTGGGAGGAGAGAGAGCTGGGTCTGTGGGTCTCCTGCTATGCACCTGAGAACTCTGCATCAAGTATGAAACACGGAGTTTTCCAGAGATTTGAGTCATATATCCATTGTGTTATGGTTAAAAAAGAACATATGTCCTTAGTCTTTCAGCTGAGTAGGCTGAAATATCACTCAGTTAATGGCCTTTCTGGTTCTATGTTGGCTTTTTAATTCTTTACTTTGTCAAAATACACTGTCAGTACAGCTCTTGGAGAAGACGCCCCAGGGCCTGTGTTGGGTTTTCTGTTTGTCTTGTGGCAATGGTAGTACTATGCATTTTAATTCTACAATGAGAAAGTTAGAGTCCAAGTCGTCATTAAAGGATTTTCCAGCTCAAAAACTCACAGTCCCACAAGCGGCTCGGTCAGGTCATCTTTACTGCATGATAATTGGCACACCTACTTTCTGTTAAGGTTAGACGAAGTTCGGTTCTCCTGTTGGGATTCTCGTGGGGCTCTCCTGAAGTCTTCCTGGGGAGGGAGGTTCAGGAGGAGGTGCTGTTCTTGTCTTGGATATACTGTGACAGCACCCAACTCCTAGCCCATGTCAACAACTGCCTTGGGCCATCTAGTAACTCTTGGCATTTCTGCTGCTTTTCTTGAGGAGAGAGAGACAGTCAGAGAGAGAGAAGTGGGGACACACAGCAGCCAGAAACTTGGGCTCCTCATCTGCCTCATTTAAAAACATAAAAGAAATTGTTTTCTCTTCTCATCTTCTTAATCAGAGTTTCTCAATCCCTGATGTATGTGAGAGTCACCTGTGTAGGCCTGCGTAGGCCTCTGAACCAGGTAACCCTGGGGCCGGGTCAGCTGACCCTGACTCTCAAGGGAGATGGTGGAGCCTTATTTATTTTTCCTCTAGGGGTTACAGCTGTTCTTTCTTTCTTTCTTTCTTTCTTTCTTTCTTTCTTTCTTTCTTTCTTTCTTTCTTTCTTTCTTTCTTTCTTTCTTTCTTTCTTTCTTTCTTTCTTTCTTTCTTTCTTTCTTTNTTCCTTCCTTCCTTCCTTCCTTCCTTCCTTCCTTCCTTCTTTCTTTCTTTCTTTCTTTCTTTCTTTCTTTCTTTCTTTCTTTCCTTTTCAGTTCTTTCCCCAGGGTCCTTCGTCTCCTGGGTGGCTCTCAGCCCTGCTGACTGAGAAACCTTGAGGGCAGGAGCAGCCATCTGTGGGCCAGGGCCCTCCAGGGGATGCTGCTGAAGCCAGAGGTCACCTTCTAAGGCCCAAGGCATCCACTTCTTCCATGTCCAGTGCCCTTCTGCTGGTTCTAGGGATCCATCGAGGCCTGGTGGCACTCATATTCACATCAGAACGAGAACCCAGCTGATCTTGCCTTTGGTTTCCACAGTCCCCCCACAATTCTGTCTGTCTAGACTCCAGCAGCACCAAGCTTCCCCTCCCAGCAGCTGAGGTGTATCTAGGCTGTGCCTCTTTCCCACCCAGACTGTGTCCCTGGCCCGGCCACTCTCTGGTCATCACTCGCGAGGATCAAGTATGGGTTGGCATAATACTTTCTCTCTTCCCTGGAACTTAGTCTCCCTTCTGAAACCTCCTGCTGGTTAGGTGCTGCTTTGGTCAGTGTGCCTAAGGTCCGCCTTGCTGGCCTTCTCTTAACCGACTTCTTCTTGACCTTTCCAATCTCAATGACATCAGGACCCTCAGTGACCCAGGGGAATCCTGGACGTGTTTTTGACAGTCTCCCCATAGACTACCCTGTGCTCAGAGGTATTGACTTGTCTTTTTTTTTTCTGTATGATTTGAATCTTCTGCGAGGTTCTGAGAGCAGTCTATTCGATTCTGTGCTCAGATCTGTTGAAGGTATAGCAAGCACAGCCTTTGGGCAAGGGGCACCTTCTGTGTTTCCAGCTCTGCGGCCTGGGTACTGATGCTGAACCCAACAGCCAGGAGGGCACCTAGCACACTATTTGAAAAGGATCATTATTAAGGACCCCGGGGAGGCAGAGGCATGGCACTTGTCATTAATTAGTGGTGCACCTGGGAATGAGCCTTGTGCACATTCGCTGCCATTCACAGCCACCTCACTGTCTTCTCAAACCCGTCCACCTCACCCCTGGACACTTTGTCTACCAGGTTCCCACATTTTCCATTAGTTGAAGGAGGACATATATATGAACCTAGAAAGTTGAGACTGTCCTATGTTGTCCCTTTACTCTCTCACGAAATTGAAGGCATCTGTTCTTTTTTGTAGAAGACCTGAGGGAAGCAGCCTGTCTCGTCCCCCTGCTCCTTCTCTAGGGCAGTGCCCACCTTGAAAAGTGAGGAGACAGAGGGTCGACAGGTCTGTGTGGACAGGGCACGGTGGTCTCATGGGCCTGTCGATGCTGCGGACCTGCCGTCTGCCTCTGAACCCACATTTCATGGTAAGGCTAACCTCCTCTCTCATGCCTGGCTGTGGCTCCCCTGGCCCCTTTCTGCTGGAGCTGTGTTCCCTGGTAGCAATGCTCTTGGTAGAGTCTTGCACCCAGACTCAAGTCCAGCTACTTCTGGGAGCATCTGCTTGGGATATGGCAAGGTCATGGTCATGGTCATTCCCTAACTGTGGGTACAAGGGGATCTCTTCCAGATGGCCACAGGGGCTGTTCCCACCGCTTCTGTGTTGCACCTGCCCAGGTGAGAGTTCACTATGATGTTGGCTTTCTATGCCACCTAGGAAAAGGGTTGAATTCTATCCTCAGAGAGCTCCCTTGGAGCTGCCCAGGGAGCTTCCACAGCTTAGAATGGCCCCAGGGCTGAGGGTGGGGAGACACACTTGTCTTCTCTCTAGCAGATCGTCCTTGCTCCTGATGATTTCTCTCCAAGACTCTTGCTTATTTTAAGGTGTGAATGGAATGCAGAGCACTCCATAACTCAGTTCACTGAATGCTCAGTCTCTTGCTCTCTGTTAATCTTTAACTTTCTCTTACATGTTCTGGGGATAAGTACCACATTTCAGAACGGGAGTGGTGTGGGGGGCACAGCGTGCTGCATACACACCGTCTGCATCTCTCCTAAGAAAGTCCCATAGCTGTGGCATGTTCATCCCAGCCTTGGGGCCTCAGCTGAGTCCAGAAGAAGCTCAATTTAACATCTGGCTACTTAGTTAATTGTAACAAAATATATATGATGAATGGGGCATTCAGAATAAAGGCAGAGCTCACTCGGCAAGATGGTAGAATCCCTGCAGGCTGGGCCCTGCTTGGTCCAGTCCAGCTGCCTCCTCTCCCACATTGCCATGTCCTGTGGGCCCTCTGCTCTCCAGCCCTCCTTTTCCTAGCCAGGTCTCCAGGATCTGCTCATGTGCCTGCATACTTGTGTGTCTGCATGTGTGTACACCTGTTTGCACGGAATCTCAGAGTTTGAAAATGCATGCTTTCAATAATAAAACTAAAAGAGGGATTTTATCAACCATGTTCCCAGGGCATTAGTTGTTTTTCTGCTAAGCTTTTCAAATATATGTATTATTAAGGGTGGCTTTTCCCACAGTGTGTAGCTCCCGGGACTTGCATTTCTTCATTATTTTAATTTGAACCTCCTGGTGCCCATTGCTCTCTGCATGTTTGTCTGACCACCGAGGGGCCTTGTGAGGGTCCTAGAGGTGAGTTAGTGCATGGCTTCTCTGCAGGAGGGACTTGCTTGGGGATGTTAGCTGAGGTGATATTTAGAAGGATTTTGAGGGCTATGATGAAAAGATGGGATTTTATTTGGAAGAGTGGGCCATTTCACCTTCTGATGACAGCTAACCTGTGTTTTCAAAAAGAAGTTCTTCTTATTAAGGTCGGCAATAAATCAGAAGGTCTGTGCCTGGAAGGTTTATTGTTTTATAGTGTGTGTTTATGTTTGCAGTCCCGGTAAGTTAATTTTTATCTTTGAAGTGAGGTAGAGCAAAATTCATAAGATTCCCAGACACCCCCCATGGAGGGGACCTCACTGTCCCCTGACTCTATGGTCTGCTTCACTTCAGACTCTAGGTGGGAGATTAGTGGCATATAGATCCCAAAATGTGTATCTGTAGTTTTGCTTCCCTTTGGACTCAGCTCTGTGATATATTTTGGCCAAGTGGATGTGAGCACTGTGAATTTCCATGTACCTTTTTGTATTATTGGGCTTGCTTGGTGGGGGGTCTTCACTTGCTATGATGATGTTTTCTGCCTGGAGGGATGTAAGAGACCCATTGATGTTGGCCCAGTCCTGAGAGCCATCCCAGGTGATGCCTCATGCACTGGCAACAGCCTGCTGAGCCGTGAACAGGTAAGAAAGCCCAGCATTGATCAGCCAAGGCACTCACGGACCTGCAGCTAATCACACGCCCAGGTGAGATCAATGAAACCACCCTGCTGACCACTGACACATGAGCAATAATAAATGTCCATTTTTAAGGCATTGTTCTAAGGCTAGTTTGTAAAATGTCATTGTCATGACAATAGGTAACTAATGGCAAAGCTGCTACACATAAGTAGGGTGTCAGTGCTGTGGAAGCAAAAATCGAAACCACTTGACACTGCATTGGGCTGGTTGGTGAGCTGAGGTTGGGAGGAGGAGATGGTATTTTAGAGGCTTGAATTCAGTGGCCCATGTTATGGATGGAGGAATGACGTGTAAAACCACCATGCAAGGTAACTTGGGAGGTGGACAGCAAATATACCTAATCAACAGGAAATTGCACAACCAAATTTGGAGGCAGAATAGTGGCTCCTACTAATTATGTATAACAAGAATTACAAAGATGAGATGATCTGTGGGAACATTGGGGCATTTTGAAATCAGAATTTAGAAAGAATATGGATAGGCTAAAATTTTGCAGAGTTGGGATGTAAAATCACTTCTCATCTTCAATATGCCCATTGGGTGTAATACTGTCAAGAGTCAATTCTCACCTTGGAGTGAAGGTTAAATTAGCAATGTGTCTGTGTAATCTCCCATGGTGGCCTTGATGCACCTTCTCAGCTGAAGAAAGGGTTGTACATGTCACGGCACAATAATCAAACTTGCAAATGTCATACTAGTCTTGAATCCATTGTTCACATTTAAGTTTTACTGGTTATTTTTGCTTAGCTACATTTCTTTTTTGTACATCAGGATCCAATTCGGTGTTCAACCTTGAATTTAATTGCCATGTCGAGTTGGTCTCCTTTTAATCCAGAAATTTTGCTCAACCTTAATCTTTGATGATTTTTACTTTATGATTTCAATCCAATTATTTTGTAGACTGTCGCTCAACGTGGGTCTGTTGCATGCCTCCTCACGACTGGATTCAGGTTATTATTATTATCATTTTGGCAGAAATACTGAGGAACTAACATTCCCTTCAGAGGGAGTGGTCCCTGTGGGCACATGAAGTCAGTGTGTTCCATAGTTAGGGCTCTTAACTCAGGTCAAATAAGGCTGTGTTCTGTGACAGTTGGTAAGCCGTTCCTCCCTTTGCAGTCCACACAGTTTGGACTCTCTGTAAGTGCCTACTGTCTGCCAAGCTCTCACTCACTAGGTCTGCATCCCTGAAGAACCTGGCTTGAATCAACTGTCACCGTGGGGAGGCTACGTTTTGTTCACCAAGCCTAAAGCCATTTAGGGTTGTTGGTCCTACATCACAAATCAATTCTGGAGAACAGCAGAAAACATTAACTATGAAAACATATTAGAGACTCTCATGTGAGTCACGGAGCACGAGAGAACCGACCTTTACTGCAGGGCTGCTCCAGCTGGGGTGTGCTGCCCGGGGCAGGGCCACTGAGGGCAGTGTCGGGGGACTGTGATTGGACGTGCTGGAAGGTCTCTGCCTTCATTCGCACCATGAGGACCCCACAGCACCCAACTTGTAGCATCCCTGGTCTTGGAACAGAAGGCTCATTCTTACTCACTGAGACATGACTTTTGGGGGAGTCTTGTGCTGACATGGAGGCCAAGGGAGGCTGAGAGGTAATTCTGGCTTCCTCTTCCTGAGCACAGGGTAGCAAGGCATTCCTTCCACCCCTGGGAGGCATGTTTGCAGATGAAGTAGACAATAACCTTTAAGGGTTATTGTTCTCCACCCCCTTCCTTGCTCCTTCCTCTTTCTTTCTTTCCTTCTTTCTCTCTCTCTCCCCCTCCTCTGTTCCTCTCTCATTCCTCCTCCCTTCTTTTTATATCTTTAATGTTATCCATGCTTCTATAAATGGGGTTTCTTCTAAATTCACCCCCTCCTGTTGTCTGAATAATTTGGGACCTCTGTCCTTGCACAACAGGACAGGGACCACCTTGCTCATTGGCTATGCCTTCCAGAACTCCTCCACCTGTTTGTCTTTGAGCATTCCAACCTCAGCATTATACGCAAAAGTCAAATCAGACACACGATCCACTGTATAGTCACGTTTGTTTCTAAAGTCTTTACTGAGCAAGTTTCTTTAATTTCACTTTCTATCTCAAGATGCATTTCTTCTTTTGATAAAGTATAGTCTCTCCTTTGAGGAGGATGCTGCTAAATTGTCTTCAAATTTTAAAACTGGTAATGTCTTCACTCCCTAACAAACTTGAAAGCTTAGTAAATTGTTCCATGCTGATAATTTCTTTTTCCCTCAACATTCTGAAGTTGATTGTCTATCAACCTAGCTAATGAGAAGTCTCTAGTTAACCTAAAAATATCGATAACTTACATTTATTGTTGTCCTTGCTTCTGCTGCTCCAAGTTTCACTGTGTCAGGACCCCACATGGCCTCCCAGCTCTTTCTATGTGTGCTTTGAGTCCTGGTGGGGACCCAGGACTGCCCCTGGCAGAGGTCCCCAGCATCCACTCTCTCTCACCTGTTCCGGAGCTGCCGCTGGCTTCCTGGGAAAATCCTGATCCATCTTCTGCATCTCTTTTGTCCCTTAGCTGTTTGAAAGTGGCTGCTCCGCGTGCCACTGTGCACTGTCTTAGCATGGAGTGGCTGTTTGGGGAGCTCAGCTGTGTCTTGCTCCCCCTCCCATCTCCAAGTTGACTGCCTCAGCATTCATTGACTGTCTGTGTCGGAGTTTAGGGGACATTGACTTTCTCATGAACTTACATGCTCACGGATTTGTGCAGGCTTTATAGGCGTTCAGTGAGTGTCTGTTGGCACCACACTTTATGTTATGGGTGACAATATTTATATATTCAGAAAATGGGCCATGTGTTCTTTATGTAGAAATGTTTACGACCTTAGATCAAGATAATGAAAATGTGATCACTCCTAATGGAGGTTTTAGGCTCTCACACTTAAAAGGCTGAATTAGAATTCCAGAAGTTGCCCCCCTGAGTCCTCTCCTGTCTGGCATCCTATCTCTGAGGGTCCATAGGTGGCGGGGTCTTCCTGTGTGTCGTGTGGTAACACGTGTTCCATTAACTCTCACCCAGTGGAAAGATGCAGGCCGCATTCAGTCATTGATCTTTCAATACTTATAGTACAAGAAATTAATACTGTTTTGATAGGTGTCTATAGTTAATTGATACAAAAAAGATGAAATCCTCTTTATCCCTCGCTCCCTCCCTCTCTTCCTTCTCCCTTCTTTATTTTCTTTCTTTGTCAAATGCATAGTACCCATTCTGTGCCGCCAGCTTCTGATAATCCTCTTAGTAAAATAGACTGTCCTTGCCCCCCGATTTCAGATTTTCCAGCACAGCAGGGTTGGGGACAACCAGGCATATCCAGTTTAGTGCGTCACCAGGAGAGAGATGAGAGTAGAGACAAGAGGCACCCAGACCTCTTGCAAATCAGAATCAAGGAAACTCTTCAGAGGAGTTGTCCAAACTGATGCTTTAATAAAGAAAACTGGGAAAATAGAGAAAAAGTGGACAGGGCTGAGTCTTAGTAAAGGCAGCAGCCAGAAGGCCAGAGAAACTGGGTTCAACTCCCAGCTCTGCACCTGGTTATTGAAAAGTCCTGAACTACTGGAAGGCTCAACTTCGTGTGTGTAACTCGGCTGGTGACGACGTGTACCTCTGTAGGCTTATTATGAGGAGTCAGCCAGATTACGCCCACAAAGAACTTGGCACAGTGCCCGTTAGGAGGGCCCTGGTCCAGCACTATAAGCACAGAGAAGCCACCACCACTATGTGCCCAGGTTGTACAGGGGCCGCTGTCCCTGCCCTTCTCTGTCAAGCCACTAACAGGACTGGCTGGGTTAGGTTTGCTGAGGTCATGGAGCTCACTGGAATAAAGGGGTGCCCCTGCCTCCCAGCATTGCGTGCCCCGGTCATGATGGCACACTCTCCCTCCCCAGGCAGCTGTAGGCTCCTTTGCCAGCAGCAACCGTCAGCGTCTAAAAGCCAGGTGCTTCTGCGTGGCTCCCTACTGGGTCCAATGAAGCAGTGGACCGAGCATATGGGATGACCAGTCAGATGACACTGCGGGGAGGGGGCAGCACAGGCCCTGGAGGGCCGATCATGAGGAGCCCAGGGCAGAGCTCCCTGTGGAGGGCAAGAGGGCCCTGCTTTGTGGTTCTCAAGACTTTGCACAGACTTTGCCCAGAATAAAGGCAGCTGAGGCCAAACACGTGCCAAAGCAGGTTGATGTCTCTCACTCCCTCACCTGCACCAGTGATCCCGGTGGCTGGAGACAAATTTAACATCACTGTGATTGACAGCCAGCCATCAGAGCTTGCTCCAGCACTGCATTCCCAGTGAAAGCATCCTTGGAAACTTGGCTGAATGGCTTTGAACAAACATAAACCAAGAGCTTTGGCAAAATTTGAATCCATCTTGTTATATTTCCAATTTCTTCAGTTTTTAAAATTAGAAAGATTCACATTATTTTTTTTTTCAAATTTCTGATTTAGTGTAAAGTCAGAGATAAGTGTGTTAGTCAGCCTTTGTGTACCATGACCAAAAGACTGGACAAGTACAATTTAGAGAAGGAAAAGTTTTTTGGGGGCTCACAGTTTTAGAGTTTCAGTCCATAGAAGGCCCATGCCATTGCTCTGGCCTGAGGCGAGGGAGGACATCATGGTGGAAGGGTATGGTGGAGGAAAGCAGCTCAGGACATGGCATCAGGGAGCAGAAAGAGGGACAGAATATAAACTCCAAAGGCACGTGCACAGGGTCCCACCTCCTCCAGCCACACCCCACCTACCTACAGCCACCACCCAGTTAATCCATTCAAGTGGATTAATGCACTGATTAGCTTAAGGCTCTCAGAATGTGATCATTTCACCTCTAAGCCTTCCTGTTTGTCTCACACATGAGATGTTGGGGATACCTCATTTCTAAACCATAAAAATAGCTATCCTGTCCAAGGTCCTCTTAATCTTCTTTTGAGACTAGATCAGCATGAGTAGGAATCTTGGTCAAGATACAGAATCTCCCAGAGCACAATGGGGACACACTCACCAGAGTCTGTGGGGAAGTCCACACGTGAGCAGGTTGTCTTCAGGAGTCCCCTTCCGGCCAGTCCCCAACACACCCCAACCACTGGCCCAGATCTGAACTATCAAAGTTTTAGGATAGTTTTGTCAACTTTTCCTGTTCTTTAGGAAAATATGAATCTGGGGACCATATTCCTTAAAAGGCAAATACACCACCATTTTCTTATTATTGGACACCTGCTAGCAGGGCCAGACCTCGACCCAGGAGGGGACCCCAGGGCCATCCTCCATCTGCTGTTTCTGTCCCAAAGGGAGACTGGGAATTCTGGCCTTTAACATAGGGGAAATCATGGGACCTTGGGTGAGAAATAAATTTGAACTTAAAGAATAAAAATTGAGTAATAAAAGCTAAAACTTCTCTCTAGACCTGGCTTCCCTCTTCTCTTCTCTGAACATGGTGAAAGTTCAGGTATGGTAGAAACAGGAAGAAACAGAATATTATTGAAAAGTGAAAAGAAAGTCCAGTCATTGGCCAGGGAAACCTCTTGTCAATCTATAGTGAAGCTGACCAGGGTTGATGGGACCCCATCATGTTTGTCATCCATGTCCCATGGGAAAGCAGTACCGAGCACTGGACTGAGTCGCCTGGAGAGGGCCGTCCTGTGCCGGGTCAGGAGTGACTGCACGTGGTCTTAGGTGTCAAGGCAGAGGAAGGAGCAGCAGGGGTCAACCAGACTGAGGACAGCAGTCCCTGGACCTGGAGGCTGCAGCAGACACAAGCAGCCTCCTGAAGAGTACGCGTGGCCAAGGTGTCCCAGGAGCCACCAGGAAGGGACACATGGAGACTTCAGGAGTATTAAAGAGGGAATCCAATGGTCACAGGTCAAAAGCTACGTTTTGTAACACCTTCTGTTTTCTAAATCTACAATACGGATTTCTATACACTTTTTTTCTTTCATGTAAGTTGGAATCCTGGAATGCATTGATCTAGTTTAGCAATGTTTTCATCTACCAGGTGTAGCTGAATTTCATATTTAAGCTCCACATGAGGAATGGAAACGTTTCCTACCACTTTGGAGTTTGAAAAGTTTCCTTTCAACTTGGTGAACACAAAACCATCCTTCTAGGTAGGTTCATGCAACCAAGTCTTGAAAACACTTTCGTAATGAATTCAATAAAGGAGACCGGTTTGTAATTGGATGAAGATCTAATGGTCTTTGAGGAAATCAGTTAACCTCATGGAACTTGAAATGGTTGCTTGGCTGGCCACAGAGACTTTAGAGAAACCTTAGGAAAAGTACTCTCCAAAACAATGATGGCTTGCACTTGGCAGGGATCTGTCTCTCGGTGGTCACTGAGCAGCCAAAGGGACCTGGGGCAGGGTCTGCACAGCCTCCTCACTCTCCTTTCAGAGAGAAGGATCAGATTCAGATACCTGACAAAGGAAGCCGATGGAATAATAGCCTCTTTGCAAAGCTTTCTCAAGTCTTTGAATCAACTCCCTTTGTGTTCTCAGGCAGTGAGGTTTCCAGACACAAAACAAGGGATTGAAAAGAGGTTTTTTTTTTTTTTTTTTTTTCAGAAAAAAAAACTATTTCAAAGAAATACAGCAAGACACATTCATACTAAGAATATAAACTGAGTTTGATGTTTCCTCTCAGCTCTTTCCTAGAACTGGACCTCAAACAAACCATCTTGTCATTAGAGCTCCATACCAGAGCTATACAAAAATAACCCGGGGTGCCTTAACCAGGGTGGAGAAAATCATTAAACTTTGGACAATGTTTTGCTAATTCATGGATCTCTTTTCACTGAAAGGAGGAGGGGGTTGGAGCTGGCAATGACTGCAGCTAGCTACAGTGGGAAGTCCCCTGGGCTGAGCACAATTGTCCTGAAACACTGAATTCTTGTCCTGAACGCCAGAAATAGCTGGCATGCAGCAGGATTTGATCCCCTGGTCGCAGCTTCTCGGAACACTATTTGCAGCCTTAAACTTGAGAGGAGAGCTCTTCACTGAAAGTTCCACATTTGGCCAGCACCCTTGTAAAACTCCACAGGCACTGTGGAGGTCCTGCTGCCACCATCCTGTCGAGGTCCTGCCTGTCAGTGTCCATTCACCATCCACAACCGAATGAGAAGCATGTGTCAGCCCAGCGTCTCAGCAGACTGCTGACAGAGACGTGAAGCTGCTGCACTTGCTGGGAGATGGAAGAGAGAGTTCTGATGGTGCCAACTGGAGCTGTGTAGCAGCTCTGAGAACAAACGCGGGGGAGAATGACTGTGTAACACTCTTAGTTTTCTGTAGAGTTTGACCAAAATTGCTGAATCTCTCCACACGTGGTTTCCAGTTTCAGGAAGCTCACCTATTTATGTGGAGAGCAAGGACAGATCAGAGAAGCAGAGTAAATCCCAGATCCAGGTAAGGCAGCCCCCAGGTCTGCAGAGGAGAGCGGCCCTCGTAGGGCTACCCAGAACAGCTGCCATCTCTCTCTCTCTCGTACGTGTTTCATGATGGCTCATTTCAAAGATTATAGATGTTACTCTACATGAATGCAGATGTAAAAATTAGCAAAAAAATCCATATTGTAACATTGGGAAATCATCATCAAAACTCATTATGCTCTACGAGATAGCTTCTATAAATGAAAGGTCATAGGGTACCTCAACTTACAGCAGAGAGTAAGTGGGCAAGTGCTTTCTCAGGCACATATGAGAAGTGGGGTTCAAATGTCCTGCACCTTGGCACCAGAGCATAGCACAGGTCAGGGTGGGCCAAGACAGGTGGCACATGACTCGGGACTTGATGACAAGAGACTCCTGTCACCACACAGGAGAGCTGTCAGAACCAGGTCACATCAGCACTGCACCCTGGACTTCTGGACGGGAATTCCTACCCCATCATGGCTCCATGAAAACCGATCTGTAGACAGTAGGACCTGAGCTGCAGCTGAAGGTCAACTCCCATTAGTAGCTGGAGAAAGCTTGCCCTGACTTGCTTTCTTTGTGTCCGTCTGAGGCCCTTGGGAAGGACAGCACTGGCTTCACGCTTGGTGATTACTGTGCCTGGATCTTCCAAGCTTGCAGGGTTCAACCAGGATCCTGAGGCTGAGCTCTGACCCTCATTGTAGCCCATGTCTTGCACACATGGGCTGGCTGCTTGGATTGGGGCTGGATAGTCGTCAGCCTCCCTCCAAGCTTGGCTGAGGCCCTCCTGAAGGGTTCTTTCTGATTCAAGCCCTGTGGCTGAGATTCCTTCCTGCAGACAGGAAACAAGAGTTCAGGGTGAGGACCCACACCACTGTGAGTGAGTAGCTAGCACCACCAGTGTCCAGAGGCAGAGGGAAGGTACTCTCCACTTGTCGCCTCACTGCGTCCTCTCTCTCATCTGGGCAAGAAGATGATTGCTACTGCTGCTTTTTAGACTAGGAAACAGGGCTTAGGGCTGTAAATTCAGATTCAAACCCAGAACTTCTGAAGTGAGGCTTTTGTGAAGATAAAACTAAGTTAATCAAGGGCATCAGATGCACAGTAACGCCCATCGCCTTCCCCTGTGAGAGTGCCCTGCTTCACAGTGGACTGCAGAGCTGCTCCAGTGGCCTCGACAGAGACCACATGGCCCTGCTGGCTCAGTTTCTGTTCACACTCCTTAGGTTTAGCAACTGCATGGATGTTTTTGAATGACCCAATCTTCTAGAGCAGCTTTTTAATCATTTTACCATGTGGTTATTGAGCAAAGTAAATTGCAATACAGAAACATGTATATCCAATAACACGTATGTACGCACTGGTGTGCACTTACACGATGTGAATATATATTCATACATATGTGCAGATGTAGACAAACATACATGCACACACACAAACACATAAATATGTGTGTCTTTGATCTTGGTTCTTGGCTTGGGCTGGTTAGGTGGAAAGGACTGATGTCTCACAGGATTGAGGGGAGACAATTCCATGTATGATCCTCCACTCACCTATGAGGTGCTGGGAAACTGAAAGTGTGCTCACGTTTCCACAATCCCGTCGCTGCCGTGTGAACCGTGCTGTTTCTGTGATCTGCAGAGGCAGTGCTCAGGGAGAGGGACTTGGGGCAGAGGCCACTGAACGATGTCTAGGAAAGGAGGACACACCGAGGAGCCTAGACGGAGGTCCTCTGAAGGCCTGGAGTTGCTCATGCTGGGCGCTGGCAAGTAGCCAGCTGCAGAGGGACAGAGAGGATGTAAGGAGACACCAGTACCGTGCGATAGAAAGTTGCCATTTGAAAGTTAGTGTATTTTTAGCAGGTTCTAAAATAGATATGAACCATATTTGAAATTCCTTCACCAGCTATTTCAACTATCTAAAGTTTAAAATGGTTTTCTTCTTGTGCTTTCCTATTGTGTGTTTAAGAACATGATGTTTTTATACACTTATCTTGACAATATATACACACAGGTGTGATTACTACAGTCAGGCAAGGTGATATATAGGTTTTACTTGGTGTGTGTGATAAAGAGTATTTAAAATCATCCCTTGGCAAACTACCCATAAAAAATAAATCCCTTTTTTTTTAAAAAAAAAAAAATCAGTGTGTACATATGTCAGTCTACATCCATGTACACTCATCTGACATGTTAGTGAGTATTCACAAGGTGATTGCCACTCCGGATGCACAGAAGGAGTACACACCCAAGCTGGAAGAAGAATCAGAACCATTTCCTTTAGCAGAAATTCTATTTCTGGGACCCTGCCTGGCAGGATTCCAAGTGAGGAGAAGGGATCACAGTTGTCCCTCAGAGCCACCCCACAGGAGAGGAGCGGCAGGCGTCCTGCTGCCTTGCTGTCTTGGATTACAAGCATCCTGGGGTGACAGACAAATTTAGAATGCATTTGCAAGCTAAAGTTCATCCTAAAACACAAGCTGGTCCCTCGTGAACTTTCCCAGTGGGTGTATTTCCACGGAAGCATGGGAACCTCTATGACATTCCGTTTCAGACTGGTTGCTGTTCTCAAGAGGGCTTGAAGTTCAAGCTCAGAATCTGGGATTGTCCAACTTTCCATTCACAAAGTAAAATTCTATAAAAACTCCCTAGACATGCATTTCCCAAGCTCCTGTTTGTCACCTCAGTCATGGGCTGAGAATCCCACAAAGACCTCAGAGAGATCAGCTGTCAACTGCTTTAGAGTGCCTAGACCTTCTACGTAAAGTGAGAACATTTATTCCATGTTTTTATCTAACAAAACCAACTGTATCTATGGATTTGTTATGAATATCAAGCACACGGCCTTTACTTTTCAACACCGAGAGGTTTCCTTCAAACCAGGAAGAGAAGAGTTGCCCTTCTGGCTCAGAGCCCGGCCCCTGAGGCCCTCAGTTCTGCTGCCAGCCAGTGTCTCCAGAGATTCTGTAAGGACGGGCCCATTACTGGCCTGATTCGACCTCCAAGATTCATTTATGGACTGTTTTTCATTATTCCCATCAAACTATTATTTCTTTTTTGTGCTCCTTACTGACAAGAAATCTTGGTGGCATGAGCTCCCCAATTCCACTTCCTGCTTCAAGAAGCAATACTTCTTCTTACTTCTACTCACCTAGTGGTCAGAGCTCAAGGTCAATGTTTGCCTCAAGGTCAAAGTTCCTTCCATATACAATTACAACCTTTCCATTTCTGTTCTTTTTCTTTTCTTTCTTTATAGCTCATTTATTTTAAAAAAATAATTGTCCTGAGCAATGTCTTGCTTTCAGCGTGGACACCAAACCCCTCTGGGTCTCTGGAGCAAGCTCCCTCTACCTCATCTTCAGTAGCACACAAATCAGAGGATGGCCCCTGAGTCCTTTCTGGAGACCATCAGTCTATTTACCACTGAGACTCTCCTCCTAGAACAGGTGTGGTTGTGTGTGGCCACATTCATTTACAATGTGCATTAAAATGAAAGGGGAACAAAGCAAAGAGGGACTGTGGCTGAGATTTAACATAAATACTCACCATAGCTCACATTAGACCTCTGCAGCTGCTGAAGTTCACAGACCTGTATGAATTCATATGTTAGTCTCACAGACTGATTTTACAAGTCCATTCCCCTGACAATTCAACCCATAGCTTCAATGGCCCTGCTCAAGGTCAAGCCTGCAACTGCAAGAAGCATTAGCACCTTCAGCCATTGTTCCCCAACACCCCTCCCCCTCCCTACTCTCGTTTCCTGATCTCCCTGCTCCTCACTGAGAAACAATAACAATGAGACAATCCAGTCATTTCCCCTTATCCGAGTAATTCCCTCCACCCTGTCCTTATATGTTCTAAGACCCTAGTGGATTCCTGAAACCTTGGATGGCACCAAATTATTTTCCCTATGTATACATACCTATAATGAAGTATATTTTATAAGTTAGGCACAGTACAAATTAAATGGCAAAAAACTAATAATGACATAGAACAATTATAATATACTATAGTACATTATGTGAACACAGTCTCTTAAAATACCATTCTGTATTCTTGTCTTTTCACTTAAAACAATTTCTCTTTAGCATATCCAATTTGCCAGCATCAATGTCCCACATTTTGGGTCACTGTTAAGTGAAATAAGAGTTCTTTCAACACAAGCACTGCAAAATTGAGATGGTGAATCTAGAAATGGGGATGGCTATTGAGTGACTAATGGGTGGGTAGTGTATACAGTGTGTACACGCTGGACATAGAGATGATTCATGTCCCAAGCCGGATGGGGGAGGACAGCATAAGATTTTATCACACTACTCAAAGTGGAATGAAATATGTGACTTAAGAATTGTTTGTTTCTGAAATTTTCCACTTAATAGTTTTAACTTATTGTAACTGAACCTACAGAAATTGCAACCCTGGATAAGGAAGAACTGTTGAGTGCCCACTGCCTCCCTCATCCTCAGCCCTTCTGTCTCACGTCTTTCCTTCTGTACCCATTTCCCAGATGACCTATCTTAACTGCAGCAACCTTCTTCAGGAACACGTGCAACTCCCTTCTCACCTGCTTGATGAAAAGGCTCCAGGGGCTCCCACCCCATACCCCCTTTCCATGAGCTGCTCACTGCCTCTGTGGAAGCTGCTGCTACTCTTAGCAGCCCCTCCCTCCTGCCTTCCTCCTCCTGCAGTAAGGTGTTTGCCCCTGAAGACACCTGCACTCACTGATGCACACGGACCTCCTTGTCTTGTCTCCAGCCAGCAAGTGGCTGAGCTGGGACTTGAACCTGGCAGGGAGAGCCCAGAAGTCTGACTGGAATACCTTGGTGAAATGCTTCTCTGAGAACAGAATGGCCAGTGAAATGGTAGACCAGGCCCTGCCCTCCTTGACATAGCCGTCCAGTGAGTGGGGTAGACACTAACTTGTAGTCAGAAATGCCTTCATGTTTTGAACCCCAACAGAACCCTAACATAACCCCCATGATGACCTTGCCTTCCCACCCTGCCGACTGAGCATCCCCAAGGCACTGGTGGGATCTCTGCGGCTGCCTCACCCGGCTACTCAGGAGAAGGGCTGGGCAGTGTGGCACTGGCAGAGAGAACCCAGTCTGGTGGCACCTGCTCTCAGTGCTGGAAACCCACCAGGGTGCCTTATTCAATGGTTTGCTGCTGCTGGCTCTGTGGAAAGATGACTTCTCACCGAAGTTTCAGTGCTGAGTGAATGCAAAGTGCGCTTAATATTTCCAATGATATTGGAATGAGAAACTTGACTTGCAATTGTTTTCAGATTAGCTGATTAAATAGCTAGCAGTTATGGATGGATCAGAGAGAAACTAGAACTATACATTTGTTAAAGTAGCTTATTGGTTTTCCTATGGAAAAGGGTCCTTTGTATAATAGCGATGGTATTAAAATGTAATGAATCATGTATTAAAGAATTGTATGTATTTAGGAAGGTAAGCTTTTGGAGTCAGCATGTACACATAAGGCAAAAGTTCTAAAGATATCCAAAGACTTTGAGTCATTCAAAAAAATCTTCTAAGAATTTATAAAATGGCTCTATTGCCCCAGATGTCATGAGCCAACTGTCCCCAGCAACATCACTACCAGCAGCAGCGTAAATACTCACCATAGCTCACATTAGAGAAAAGATAGAAACCTAAGCTGCCGAGTGTACAATATTTAGCCCCACCCTTCCGTTGCTTTACCAAAATGAACATCCACCACAGTGAAAAAATATGTACACCATCATTAGGTAAGAAGTGCCCAAGGAGCATAAATAGGGCATGGACTTTAGCATAGTCTCTGTGAGGGGTTTCAAGCAGGTCTTTAGCATCTCCTGACGTAGGTGAGATGGAAACCAAGATCGTGCTATGATTTCTAATTATGAAAAAGAACCAAATTCTAGGCCACAAAGAGCTCTCTGAGTCCCAAATTCACAACAGAACTTCTTTTATAGAGGATTTACACAGAGGATGTGAACCAGCATAATAACTAAGTCTCAAAAACACCTTCAAGGCACACTTTTATTGGGCGTGTAGTGATAGACTCGGTAGCTTCGTCCCACATGGCCTCTCAATGAAAGCTGGCCTCTGCCTGGAGGGCTGAGCAGCGGAAGAGTGAGGGCCTGCGTTTCAGACCCAGAGTGCCCAGGGTCGCCCAGCCCCACGGTCAGCTCCAGGTCAGCTCCACGCTCAGCACACAGGCCACCTCGGTGTGGCTGGAGCCTCAGAGACCTCATGGAGGTGACCTTTGAGAGCCAGACTCCAGAGCTACATGCTCCACCCCATGCCACCAGCCACTGCTTCTTATTTCTGAGGGAGAACAACCTGTACCTTTTGGCGTTTAATGCACAAATAATTTATTATTTATTCAGGAACATTTATTCAGGTGTTTCCATTATGAGTACGGAAGCTACACGTATAGAATCGCATCTATCATGACAGAACAGCAATTGAGGACTGGGGAAGGCAGACTGCCAAGAGCATGCCCCCAGATCGTCCTGCCCCTGTGTTCATGTCCTGCGCAGTCCTTCTCTGGCCGTGGGAGGCGGTGACTCACTGCCCACCCAGCTAGCTTCTCTGCCATGAGGGCAGCGTGCCGACTTCCTCAGTGGGTGCTCGCCATGACGCCCTTCCTCCAGTTGCCTCCTGAGGACTCTCGGGGCCCAGGCTCTTCTCTGGAGTCCTCTTGCCATGTTCCCACTTCTCAACATCTCCGTTCATATGTGGTGCTGAGAATCGAACCCGGGCCGCACGCATGCCAAGTCGAGCGTGCTACCGCTTGAGCCACATCCCCAGCCCCCCACTTCTCGTTAGAAACTCTCTGGAAAATCCTCTGTTCGGGTCACGGTAGAGCTTTTCTCTCCTGGTGGCACCCAGCTTGACACAGAGCTCCCTGACCCTGGATGCAGGATGGAATGCCCGGTGAGAACCCTGGAGATGGTGTCAATGTGCCCAAAGGATGGGGCTCCTTGTGACCTGTGGGCTTTGGTTCCAGGCTGGTCAAACGTGGCCAGGGAAGTGGATCATTGTGGCAGGGAAGGAGAGTGAGCCTGCTTCCCCGGCTTCAGGGGCTCTGCAGTGTTCTGTCCCATCTGAGGCCTACGGCTTGATGCAGGCTGACTCCTTCCCCAGGGCATCACCTTAGACCATGACAGACACATGGCCACAGCACCTGCCCTGTCACACTCTCCAGAGGAGCCTCTAGCCTGTGGTGACAGGAGAGTCCCCGAAGAGGCGCCTGCCATGCCAGCCCAGGGGTGAGGCCCAACAAGCACTTGTAGGTGCTAATCAGTGACCATTACTGCTGTCTGCAGTAGATAAATCACTAGGTTCCAGTTAGAGTGCCCTGTCTGCTACCAGAGCCACCTGTGACTGTGTGCTTCCCATCTCCAAATCCAGGTGTGTGCAGGTCAGAGGTACAGAGGACACACAGCAGTTCCACTGATCTCTCAACAGCAGCCCCCACCCAGACACTGCAGCTGTCTTTTTTTCCAAAGGAGAAGAGTTCTCTTGCAGAATGACGGATCCACAGAACGGCATTCCATGTGAATTCACGTCAGACCAAATGTTCCACTTTTGGAAAGAGAAATGGGACAGAGGGCACATTGCAGGATACACCCAGAAAAGGCGAGGTCCCTGCCGCAGAGGTAACTGAACCTGGCTGCTTCTTAGTGGAGCCAGGTAGGAGCTTGCCACCGATCTCTCCTGGGGTATTTCTTAGGGATTTCCCTTCAATTTATTTGAACAAATGCAATAGCTGTCCCCTGGTAAAAGGCATGCCAGACAGAGCTCAGATCCCCGGGTAGGAGCTGGGTCACTGCCCCAGCAACGACATTACCCAAGGGAGTGCAGAACCTAGGGTGGGTAAGAGAGGGAGCAAGAATGTGATTTGTGGGTTTGAGCCTCAGCATCCTGGCAAAGGTGGATGGTCCCAAGGACCTTCCTCTGCTCAGTACTGTGGAGGAGAGGCTGCCAGAATCCTGGCAGAGCTTCTCTGAGATCTCCCACGGGGTGAGCCCAGGAACCCCAGGGCAGAGCTGAGGGCTGTCAAGGATCCTGAGCTGCATCTTCCTAGTCTGCTTTCCAGGACAGTAGGATCCATTTCTATAGCTGCTGAGAAAGTGTTGTGTTTCCATGCACAGGCATTGCACCGGCGGCTCCCTGGTGAATTTCCTGCCCTCTCATTTCTGCCCAGTGGATCCTCTGCACATCAGGACTATAAGCAAGCATGTGAAAATGCCCCCATTCTTAATTGAAAGCACTAACAATTTAAAATCTTCAGCTCTTTTCAAATGACTATGACATAATCCTTTCAATGTTTTCTAAAATATAAGTATCTTCTGAAATTACTTATATTACACTTATTTAAGTATTTTTACTAAAAAAGTAATTTACTAAAATTTATATAAATATAAACTTCACTTCAAAGGAAACAGCAATCCAAAATGAAACTGAGCCAAGCCAAAAAGATCATGATAAGGGCTGAGAGAGAGAAAAATGTTAGATTTCCTATATATCCCTGCCCCACATACAGTGAGCAAAAAGCTATTCAAATACTACATCAGTAAAAGAAAAAAAAATACAATTTATATTTTAGAATGTGGAATTGCAGAAGACCAAGTTAAGTTGCATCCAAATGCAGAAGTGAGAGTTAAAGAAATGTGGAATTATTACAATGCTTCAATTCTCCAAAACCAAATTTAGAAAACCAACAATATAGATGACTCCTAAATGTTAACACCCTAAGTACCCAAGACCTCCTACAAATAGTTAAAAAAAATAAGAAAAAGAAAAAGAAAAAAAGCCTAAGAAGCAGTTAAGAGCCAGGCATGGTTGCGCATGCCTGTAATCCCAGTGTCTGGCAAGGGTGAGACAAGAGAATCGCAAGTTCAAAGCCAGCCTCAGCAAATTAGTGAGGCCCTAAGCAACTTAGTGAGACATGTCTCAAAACAAAAAAATGAATAAATAAAAATAAAAAGGTTTAGGGATGTGGCTGTGGTTGAGCGCTCCTGAGTTTGATCCTCAGTACCAATAAATAACAGTTAAGATTGAAAATAAGCAATTCAGAATTTAAGAAATAAACCCAATAGCTACAGTTACAATTAACTTTGAAACTGAGTGATCTCAGTGATGATCATTAGGGTCTAAATTTAAAACACAATGGAAGCTACTGCCACCTTTCAGGTTAGAAAGATTAAAACAGAGTAGAGCAAAGTGGGAACTTCTGCAGTTTAAGAGCTGACAGGCTGTGGCTTTGCAGGATGACACCCACAGCTGCTGTTACTGACATATTACCATAGAGCCTGCAGTGGCTAACAGTACCTGTGACACAAACCTGCAGTAGCAGAAGCAGAAACAAAGCAACAGGGACAGAACAACCCTCTTTAGTCTTAGTGCAGTTGAAGTCCCTAAGCTGCATGAGCTCAGAGGCCCTAGGTGTTGACAAGCTTGTACCCGTATAAGGAATGTAGAATGTACCCTCCAGCAGAATTGCACCAACTCCCTGCCTTGATGGACCTCAAAGTTGCTTATGTATAAAAGTACAAGCCCTGTTCACTCAAGGCTCAGACTGTTGGAATTATCCCTCTGGTCATGGAAACTAATAAAACAACACTTTATTAGTGGCCATGTGTCCTGACCCTCATTTCCTGCTACAAAGACTGTGAAAGTATCTGGGGTTGCTCCGTTTACCCACTAGCACACTGTTGCTTGGGCTCTTGGGGCCAATGGGTGCAAAGCAACATCAAGCAGACATCTGCTCAGCAGTTCCACATAGCCTCATCTGTAGTGCTGAAGCCCAGAGCCCACTAGCTGGGCGACGTCAGGGAGTTGGAGGAGTGACTCAGGGCGTCTATGCCATGCAGAGCCACCTGAAACCGCTTTGTAGAAAAATATTTAATTGTGTGAAAAAAAATGTTCACTTCAGTTTCTTAAAATTTATTTTTAAAATGGTGTGGTGTCAGTTTTGTAGAATCCAATGATAGCTTACTAAATGCTAAAAATAACTAATAAGTAAACTCAGCGGCTCTCCAGACAATGACAACATGGGTAATTGCTAATTTTTCCTTTATGCATTTCTGCATTTATTTAAGGTTTACTATGCAATATAGTGAATAATTATAATAATAACTTTTAGGTGTGATACTTATTAAAATAAATTTTTAAAGTATTTTAAGATAAAAAGATTAAGGCAATGGTATTCATTTCTGCTATTTCAAATTTGAAATTTGGGGCCTGAGTCCCACAGTGCACACCCCACTCAGCCCAGCTCCTCTGAGGCCACATAATGAGTTGGGGGGTGCTGAGCTGGGAGGTGCCCAGCTGCTGTGGTCCTCCCCTGGTCTACCCCAGCGTCTCACACTGAACGCATCTCTCCAGTTGTGGCTCCCTTCTGACTTCCCAACACCTCCGTTTTCTGCCTAGCTTCTTCAGACCCTTGTTCCTTTTGGGGGCTCTTGCTGGTCCTCCTTCAACTTCTCCAGATCCCAAACTCCCTGCCCCACCATGATCCCTGCCATGCTCATCCTGTGGACGTGCTTAGCAGACCTCGCTGGAAGCTCACTTGGTGAGATCTCGTGGTTTTCCTTCCTCTGCCTCCTAGTTCCGTGGGCTCCATGTGCTCTGGCAAGGCATCTGTGGGGGCACCATTGCCTATTCTTGTGCTGAAAAGCCATAGTGGCTGTGGGCCCTCTGTCCTGAGCTGGAAACCGGCCACAGCCTGAGCCTTGCATGGGGGTTGGGCTTCTGCACTTTATTTGGGCCTCTACCTCGGCTTCTGACTCACAGGTTTAGATCATATCCATTTCTTTAGATCCTGATTAATAAGGGTCACTGCACGTGTGTGTGCTCCTGTGGCCCCAAGATGACAGCCCCAGGGGATGGGCATGGTTGATGCTCCAAACCAAGAAGCAAATAAACAAAACCAGCAGCAACAGTAAAGCTCTCTCACGTAAAAGCAGGAGCAGTTTGACGCCACGGAGCAAAGCCACGCAGCAGCCCAGGCTGGGCCCTGGCATCCGTTGGGAACAGCTGGGCGGTTCACTGTGGGATTTCAGGAGGGTGAGAGAAGCTGGGGGCTGTCGTGGTATCAGGTATTGGGGCTGAGTGGTAGCAGAACTCTGGAAATGTAGATAAGGGGGTGACAAGTTCCCTGTGTGTCTCTATGGCTTCTCTCAACAGGACAGCAGTCACTGAATTCAGGGCCCACATCAATCAACATGCCCTTGATTGATTAAATCAGCCAAGACCCTCTTCCCAGGTAAGCACACATTCTCAGGTGCTGGGGTTAGGGCCTCGACACATCTGTTTTGAGTGACCTTTCAATTCACTACATATAAAAGTGAAAAGAGGTGGTACCAACCCAAGACTCAGGCTGTCTCAGGTCACCTGCCCTCGGAGAAGAAGAGGGCGAGACCACTCCCCTCAGCAACAGTCCGCAGCTTTTCTGTTAAGTATAAATCAATCTGCACGTTGGAATTTTCCTCGTGTCCCTCGTGCAGCCTGGGGGAACTCCATCTGGAACCGAGAACCACGAGGAGACGCAAACACGGATTCTGGACAGTGCTGACAGCTGCTATCCCAGGTCCAGCAGCAAGTGTCCTCCAACCCCCGTCAGAAATCGGAACAGTCCTGTTGCTCCCAGGCAGGCCTCCCTCAGCCACCCAGGGAAACACGCAGAGGGAAAGGGGCTCTCCTCTCCTGTGACCTACGTCAGTAAAAACAGCAAGCACACACAGACCCCAAAGAGAAAGCCATTTGTCGTCCCTCAGGTGGGTGGTTGGGACGATGGCACATGCTTCCTGATACCAAAGGTGACCAGGGCTGCTTTGAAGTGTATTCAGGGGTCTCTGTGGACCTAGGGGTTGCAAAGGTCACCACAAGCCACCCCAAATCACTCTGAGGCCAAAAGGTAAGTTGGCGACATTTCAAATCCCAAAGCCCATCACATTTCTCTATTTATTCAAACTTTCCTGAACTCTGAAGCTACTTGTTGCTCTCATAAAGTACAAACTGACATCTCTCGTTACAAGTTTTCTACTACTTTTGTTTGGAAGGGAGGATAGGGTTATGAATTCTTCTTCCTCAAAAACTATTTATTTTTTTTTTTTGTTACGGAGGATTGAACCCATTAACACACTATCACTAAGCTCCACCCCTAGTCCTTTTTGTTTTAAATTTTGAAGGTTCTCACCAAGTTGCTGAAGCTGGCCACAAACTTGAGATCCCTCCTGCTTCAGCCTCCCAAGTCACTGGGATTATAGGCATAGCCACAATGACTCAAATTGACTTATGATATTTGAGCTGTTTTTCTAACTATGTATGCATAGGTTTTCATTTAAATTACCTTTGTTGCAGAATAATGGCATGCCACATTTGAGATATCTCTTTTGTGGTGTACAGGTTGTAATACATTTTTCCATTATTCTGTGCTTCTTGACTTTGTCCATGGTACGATTTTGAGTGCACTGACTGTCAAGTTAAATTTATTGATCCACATAACTACTCATGTTTAGAAAAAAAATTCATAGCCCATAATTATTTTGGAATGTTCTCTTCTTTGTGTAAGAAATAAAGGGTTAGTCCATTGACTTTCTCAATGGCAATTATTTTAAAATTATTTATTAAATCATCTCTATAATAATTGTCTCTCCTCCCTTGGTTTGAACCTCTGTCTTCATTGAATTTGAAGTTGCCTGGTTGTTTTTCATGTGCTGGGCTCTGCCCTCCTGGGCTGGTCCATCTTCCAATTACTTGTAAGTACAGACAGATTTGGTTTCTGCTGTTTTACACTGTATTTTGTTACTTGGTGGCAAGTCCTAATCCTTTATATCTGTGCTCAAAATTTCCCAACCTAGTGCTGCATTATCCAGATGACCTTGGTTGTTCTTATCTACTTCCAAAGATCGTGGGACTCTCCATAGAAATTGCCTTTAATGTACCCGGTTATTAAAGGTAATCAATATCTCTAATGTGTCAATCTCACATTGGATAAAAATTATACTGCTAATTTATTCAAAAGTTTTCCTGATTCTAGAAAAGACTTTATAGAATTTTACATACAGCATTTTGAATATCAGGTTATTTACTGGCCTTAGAGAATTTGTAGAGTTTGGTTCATATAAACTCCTGCCTGCCATAGTGATGCTGGCCCCCAGGACTTCATGTCTGGGCTAGTACATATCACATTTTATATAGAAGGTGATGGCTATGAAATCTGGCAAAACGCTCTTCACTGAAAGATTGAGATTGCAAACTTACATTCTCAGTTCCACAAAGAGTAAGTCAGACAAAGAGATGATTGAGAGTATTATAAAACAGCACACATTTTTATAAAATCTTTCCTTGGGGATGCATTTTTAAGGAACTGGTCAAGTATGCCTGGAGTCATGCTGGAAGAATCAGCAGTTCTCATGTAATGGAACGCACCCTAGTTCCAGAGGCTGGAGACCACGTGGTAAGAGCAGAGGGAGGGGTCCCGACACATGACTGCATTAGTAGAAAAATTCAAAATTAATGGGATGCTTCTTTGCTCTTGTAGTCATCTAGCACTCTTTATCTGTTTACTGCTATAAATGGATAATTCCTGTAAACTAGATAAATATCCCTATCCCGTGCTAATTCAGATACTGTCTTAACATGTGCAATGCTCTGATGTATTGTGTGTTGCCTCCTGCCTGTTTTCCAACCCTGGGTTCTCAACCAGGGCTACTGCTCTTGCCCAGGGCATGTTGAAGATGTGCAGGCTTGGTCCTGGAGCTTACCAGCTCAACTGGCTCCTGGGGGAGCTCTGCAAGCCCTGTGCCTGGAGCCTGTGCTTCTGCTGGGCTGGTGCCTCCCCAGCTTCCCAAGCAATGGTTTATTCTCAGGTTGTTCTTTTTTCTCTGTAGCAAAACAAAAGCCTTTCTCCATAATCTAGAATTTCTTTAAATGATACAAGTTCTTTAAGGAGTGCTTAAAAAACAGAAAAGGACCCCTGTGATTCTTTGGCCCAAGCCTATAGGCTCAGGAGCAAAGGTCTGGGCTCAGGATGAGAGGCCCTGGGCTGTGGGTAGGAAGGACACCTGGAGCAAGAGGCTGTGCCGTGACACCTTTGCCATTTGCTGTATGATGCCAGCTTTATAGTACAAGGCTGCGCTCCGACTGGCACCCAGGTGAGAACCACGTATGAACGGCCCTCCTGCTCATTGCATTGATATATTCTTAGGGAAAAGCACTGCAAGAAGGATTCATTTTCTAAGATTCGTTTTCTGCCAATGGCTTGTCACAATTATTGTTCTCATTTTACCTATGGTGTATCTCAAAAATTACTCCAATTTGCCTTATTTCGGGGGGAAAGTGCATTTTCCCATCTTCCGTTCGTCCTTCACCTTTCCACCGGGTAACCTTCACAAATTCTTTCTTAATTCTTTGTCCAAGTTTTTCCAGTGTCAGCAGAATGAAGCCCAGACCCTTTAAGTGGAAGGTTAAGGCCTTCCTAATGGCCTGAGGTGACAGGGCCCAGGAGCACCACTGACCATGTGAGTTCCAGCTAGTAGCTGAGTGTCCACTGTAGTCTGGTCAATGAAACCAGGAAAGTGGTCACCATGTCCATTGCTAGAAGAGCATCCAAATAGAGTAGAGATGGCTTGGGATCCAACCCCACCTGCTCCTGAGCAGAGCTGGGGAGCCTGCTGGAAAAGAGGCTGAGCTGACTGAAGTCCGAGCAGATCCTCCATTTGGCGTGTGGGGGCCTAAAGGCAGAGCCTTGAGACCTGGGCCTCAGGGAAGGGAACAGGCCTTTCTCTGGGAGCAGCCCTAGCTCTGGGTGCCTCATTTGAAAAGTATCAAAGCCCAGTGGGACAGCCACAGGGCGAGGGGTCAGGGGAAGCCTGGAGGAGGGCAAAGGAGGCAGGACAGTCGTGAAACTTTTCAGGAACGGAGGGCAAGAGACGTGGCTGTGCTTGGAGGGTCCACCTACCAAGCTGCACCGTGCCGTGGCCCAAGGATCTGTCCGATTCAACTCCTGAGACGAAGGGCAGCAAAGGTGGAGCTGCCCAGGGATGGGGCCTCCCAGGCTGAGAAGTGTCTCTGGAGGCTCCTGAGCAGTGGCAGGGCCCTGGTAGGGGTCCTGCAGGGGTTGAAAATGACTCTGAAGTCACCTTATCCAAACGTCTAAGATGAGGCTTCCCTCCATCAGAAGTTCCTAACTCCCCCAAATAACCAGGAGTTGGTGACAGGCCCTTACTGCCCTCCTCAGCCACCAAAGGGCCCTCCCTCTGAAGCTGTCCCTGTCTCCAAGGCTGTGCTGGCAGGCAGATAACCCCAAGTCACACACTCCATCCCTGCTCCAGGGTGGTCCTGCCAGTCCCCTCCACAGGCCCTGCAATCCATGCCCTTTCCTCTCCTGGTCCCTCGGTCACCATGCTCTGCACTGTGCTCCCAACCACCCTCCTTCTGGTCCAGGGTCCATGTAGCAGCACAGCCACCTTCTCTAACATGGGAGAGCTCGTGTCATTGCTGAATCAAACTCGCCCCAGGCTTTCAATTATCCCTAGGATAAACCTGAACATCCCTTGGCCCCCGGGAGGTCAGGATCCTGGGCCAGCTTCCCCTGGCCCTTCCCAGCCCTGGCAGCAGCAGGTTCTTCCCTTCCACAGGTTGGTGCAGTGGAGGCTGCCTGGGGGCACCTCCTCCCTCCCCTGGGCTTGATGGTTCCTCTCAACACTTGGGTCTCAACTCACAGGTCTTGGACTCCATGTGGCTCTCATGCCCTTCACGGGGAGGCCTGTGCTCTGTCCTCCTGCCTGACAACATCCTGATTCGTTGTGGCTTTCCTTCTGTTCAGCTGTCACAGCTCGTCACCACTGTGCCTGTTGGTTTCCATGTTACAGTGGATTTTTGTAGGGGCCTGTTCATTGGTCATTGGTCCCCACTGGACACAGGCCAGGCCACCCCTGATGACCTCCCCGGTCACCCCTGGACCCTGCTTTGATTTTTGCATTTCTTTATAATACCTGACCTGCTCTGACATAATGCTATCAGTTTCTTCTTCATGCCCCAGCCCCGAAGCAGATCATAAGCTCCATATTGGCAGGAACTCTGTATTTCCAGTACCTGCTTCAACCCTGGACACACAAGATGCCTAATAAATGTTTAATGACTCTGGGTTCATTTGACCACATGTGGCAGGAGACCCTCTCTACTGCTTGGCAGCTTGCCTTGTACATCACACATACCTGGAAAGTGTTTCTTTAATACGTAAATAGAAAAGCATCTGCGTGGCCAGCAACAGAGGGTGAGCCTTCAGTGGAAGTGTGGGAAGGAGCGATCGGGGATTAGAGTTGGAAAAGCCTATACACACGCCCCTGCCTGCCGTCACTCAGTGGAATGTCGGGGAAGCCACTCGACATTGCCAGGTAGCAGAGCTGTCACCTTCAAAGCAGTAAAATGATGTAATGCATTGCAGGATGCTAGGACAATCAAGTAAATCCAGACATGTGCCTCTCCGGACCTTCTTGGCAATCCTCTGTCTAACATGGGTGATCACTTTCTTCCAATTATAAGGCAAATTCAAATTAGTTCTCATATTCTATTTTTAAAAATTCACATGTCAGATGTGCTTTAAGAATTTTAGTTACTAGAGACATAATTTCTTTGAAGAATTCTGGACCATCTCCCACTTGATCAGCTGTTGTGTACTCAGGGAAAATCAACTATGGTTTATTATCCTGAGGAGAGCATGTGAGAACAGCATCTAGTGTTGCTATTCTGCAACTTCAAGGAAAAAAGAAAACTGAAAATAAATAAAGAAATGTGAAATTTAATGCACGTCACATAGAGAAATTTTCTGGAATTCCTGGCATTTCCTGGTTTCTTTCTCTCAGTACTGAATGTGTGGACTAAGTCCCATTTGGTTTGAATGACATTTATTTGACAGAACTTGATTTTCCTCTTAAAAACAGATCTATTTGACATTAATACAGCAGGACTGTGATGTTAAATTCAACTGCATTTAGTTTACAAAAATGATCCCGCAGGTGACTAGGAGCTGTGGATTGAAAGCTTAGAAATACAAAGCCTCAGACCAGAGGAGGCAGGGAACACAGTGCTAATGGCCGTCCAGGACTAATGAAGTCACATCAGAGGTCCGTAGGACCTGTCCTCCTATGACATCAACAGTTATAGTCACGTCCACTGTCTGTAGAGCAGGGCCTGAGGAGGGTGAGCAGGGGTGTCGGTGGGCAGTGCTATTCATTTGGAAATAGAGGATAAAAATACTGAGTGGCAGAAGGAACAGATGCCCTTGGAGCACCCGTGAGCCCCCTGGGAACAGGGCGCCTACAGGGTCCCCCCACTGGGACACTCAGGCATCAGTGTTGTTCTTGCAGGAAAACCTGTCTGAGGAGGCCTCCCAGGGCTGACAGGACGGCTTCCTTCAGCCAAAGACCCGGACGTCCAGCTCATGGCTTCTCTGGGAAGCCGTGTGTTGACAGCCCTTGGCAGGGCAGCGGTGCTGGGGACTGGGTTCCCCCTCCAGCACAGCGTTGCCCCTCTGCCAGCCCACTCGGTGTGGACACACCATGAATCACTCTGCTCCCCTGGGCTTCTCCTCGCCGCTGGGGCCCGGGCTGCTCTCATTCACTAGGCTGTCCTCTGTCCAATACTTGCCTGGACCTTTCCAAAATCCCATAAAACATAGACATGGCATTTATGGGAAACACGGTGCTAAATTACATCCAGTGAAAAGAATGGGAACAGTCTACCTAAGGCCTTGAGTGTCGGAAGGACAGGATCTGGTTTAATGCTGAAAGGGTAAAAGGGACCCGGGCTGGGATTCCACAGATTCTTGACACTATAGCACCAAGGGAAAAGGGAAGCGGAAACTTGCCTGTTCCAGAAAAGAAATATATGGGGAACCATGTGTTTCCATTTTATAAGCTAAAAGTCCCTGTGCCTGAAGACACGCCCAAGGTATGGGGACCATGCAGCCACCGGCTGGGGCCTCAGCAGCCAGACATTTGTGGCAGGGATCTTCCCGAAGCTAATGAGGAAAGCAAACATCTGTCTGTTTTCTGTTCTATTATGTGAATTAGAGCAGATGATAGCTTTAAAATTATACCATTGCAAATGCTTGTAAGCACACTATGCCCTCACTTTCCATAGTTCCTGAGAAACGACATGTAGCTGTATTGTCAACCTTATTTCAATTACATTTATATTTTGGTTAAATTGTGAATTAAGATTTCTCTTTTTTGTAAATTTATTTCCTCACCAGTTAAAATTGGTAAATAGAAAACATTGTTTTTTTGTAAATCAATTTTGCACGGATTTACCTCATGGAAGGTTTTCATCAGTTCTGATGGTTTTCAGTTGGCTCTCTTGTTTGTTTTTCCAAGAACACGATTAGCTTACCAGCATTGCTCTTTCTAACTGGTTTTAGATTCTATACTTTTTGGCTTTGTTGTTCACCTTACTTTTACTGGTGTCTCTCTATATGCCTTGGTGCCTTCTTATCTATTATACAAATTTTCACAAACATTAAAAATAAATAAAACAAAAGTAGCACCTTGTACAACCCCTGAAGAAAAGTCTAACAGGGTATTTAATACTGAAAGAAAGGAAGTAGGAACATACAGAAGTGTCACGGAACTGGGCACAGGCTGGGTGTCTGTGTCCTTGTGAAGCCCACACTGCGACCCTCACCACCCACTGTGCTGGCAGCTGGGCCCTGTGGGAGGTGATGGCTCTGGAATGAGACCAGTGGCCTCATAAGTGGTGACAAGAGACCAGGGTGCTCCTTGTCTGCAGTGGGGTCAGGTAGTGGGCCTCGTGAGACAGGGAATCTGCCAGGGCCTGGGCTTGGACTTCTCTGCTATCAAGAGGTGAGAAACCATTGTCTGTTGCTCATAAGCCGCAGTCGGTGGTGCTCTGCTGCAGCAGCTAGGTGGATAAAACAAGAGAACAAGGAGCCGTATGGGAAATAAAACATCCCATCTCCAATATTGCTTCATCTAGTAGAATTTCATGGGTTTGAGTGAGGATGTTATGAAAGTAGATGAAGTTACAAGATTTAATTAGAGAGCAAAGCATCAGCATAACACATATTCTCTCTCTCCTCTCTCTCTCTCTCTCTCATATATCTAAAGTATCTGTGTTCTTCTTCATCTGTCTATCTGTCTGTCTATCTATCTATCTATCTATAGTACAATGTAGGAAATCACTACATAGGTGAGGAAGGAACTGGAAGCCTAAGAAGGACCTTGAGCAAGCAGAGATGAGCATAAGCAGGCAGCCACAGCACCTAGGCCTGTGGTGGGATGGGAGGTGAAGTAACTGGACTGGAGGCCCCATGGCCAGAGGCCTCCCGAGAGTAGCTGAGATCACCACACCATCACTGTCACTGGGGCAGAGAGAGGGACTCAAGAGCTGGTATGTGACTTCCACTGTCCCCTCTGAGCCTTGCAGGGCCACACCCAGGCAGTACTAATGGATCCACAGCTGGGACATAGCTAGAAGCCGCTGGGCCTTGCAGTTAAAAGGGGAGGTGGAGAAGGACCATCTGAGAGCCAAGGTCCAGAGTCACCAACAGGAAGGAGAGAATTTTGTCCCTCTCCCAATCAGGCAAGCGTGTGACACTTTAGAAAGATTTCCATATCATGGCTATTTTGCTTAAATGAATCTGAAGTCGACAATTTTAATAACTTGGAAAGAGGATAAAACTGAAAAACATAGCAGCTCCATGAGATCTAGTAGAATATTATCAGCCTTGAGGAGCCCCAGATAATTGATGGATGCCATTACATCACAGCAAAATACACTGAAATATGTCACCTCAATTTCAACAATTGTGAAATAAATAAGGTGGATTCTGTGGAATCTGTTTGGAAGAAAATACTAAGTGTACTTGCTAAAAGCATCTCAGTCTTTAGGATATTTGAAGGAATATCTTCAGAAGTATTCTTCTATAACTTATTTTAGTATAATAATATTTTATTTTAGTAACATAATTTAAGTGCCATTATATGTGTTATAATGAATAGATTATATGTATTACTGGCAAATTAAAAGGTGAAATGAACAAATCAATGTGCAAATAAAAATACTGAAAATATTTTTTGATTATTCTGGTGTAAAATAGATCCTGCTGATTTAGCTTGTATTCTTTCTATGAGTATCATAATGGTTAATTTGAATTGTCAACTTGATTGGATTAAGAGATGCTGATGATTAAGAGATTTATGGGTGTGTCAATGAGGGTATGTCAATGATTGGCATGTGGGATAGCCAACTGAAATGGAGACCCTACCTAAGCATGGGCAGTACTGTCCAATAGGTTGGAAGCTTGGGCAGAATACAAGTTGGAAGAATCAAAAGGCAGCAGCAGATGCAAGCTCCACGCTTCTTGAATGGGTTCTTGATTGCTGCTGTGATCGCCTGAGGACATCAGACTCTCACTCCTTCACTTTTCCAAAGTGGACTCTGCCAGGGATTCTCCAAAGAATTTCCAAAATCTTCTGTCTGGGACTGGGATAGTAGCATCATTGATCTCCCTTGTTCTAGGATTCACTCTCTTGGACTGCATAGCTACTGGGTCCTCCAGCTCTCCAGCCTGCAGATGGCCATTGTGGTCTGTCCAGCTTCTGGTTGTGTAAGCCAATTAATAAACTCCCTTTTTATAATCATATTTCTTATTGATTCGGTTCCTCTAGGGAACCCTGATTAATATAACGTTGTATTCATGGACAAGAATTTTTCTAGGGAAAGGAGACACAAAAGTGAAGAAAACAGAAATGTCCAGGACTTCCTGACCCTGGCTTCATGGCTAAATGTGGGAAAGAGATAATTGCAAAAGATATCATACAAAAGGTACCATGTTTTAGTGTTTAACAGGTTTCATGGAGAAAAATACTTACAGAAGTGGATGAATGGTCTTGCAGTTTGGTGGGGAAGTTCAGTATGGGGAAAAGTTGGTCAGATCTCAGAGAGGAGACTTGAAATAAAGATCTGAAGAGAGTAGGGGGACAGCCATCAAGGGGAAGGATCTCCAGAGCCCGGGGGCAAGTTAGGGGCATGGCCAGGGTGTTGACAAGATGGAAAGGTGCCACTCTAGCAGGGATGGAAACAGCAAGAAGATGAGGTCAGAGACTAGACTGTAGTGAGGATTGGAGGGGGCAGGTCACCTAGATCCGTGAAAGCCTCTTCTTGAGAAAATCCTTGGAAGATTTCCAGAGGTGGGAGAGCCATCCATCACTGCAGCCAGCATTGCTCTAATGGACCATCTTATCCCAGACTGAGAGGTCCGGGCAGCAGGCAGGAGTGGAGGCAGGATGACCAGGAGGTAGGACACTGAGGTTATCCAGGCAAAGATGGGGACCTCAGTTCCAGGTTCTGACTGATTGCGATCTCTTCCTCCAAATAAAAGCAACTGTAAGAACGGACAAGTACGCGAGTCAGCTGTGTTGGGGTACTGGGCAACGGACAGCACAAGATGTGGATCCTGGGGAGAATTTGAACCCAGAAGCTGTCCCCAGGCCATCATGCAGAAGCAGCAGGAGGTGGAACACACACAGTGTGGCTGTTGTGGAATAAGAGGTCAGATGTGGGATTCTGGGGCTGCAATTGTGGGGCATGGCCATGAAGCAGAGGCAGAAGATGTCTGTAGAGGAGGGGCCGCAGAAGTAACCATGGGGCTCACACGGAATCCTCCTACAGGGCTGTACCCAAGAGGCCCCTGTAGGCCATGCAGGGGGCACTGTCGAGCTGCGAGCTGAGCAGGTTCGCAGGAGGTTGTGTAGGACTCCGATGCTGGAGTTCAAAATTATTTGAGCCATTTGGGGTATTTTGTAATGATTTTAAAGATTGCTTTTTATTTCTATAAAATGCCACTGGCATTTTGGGAATTTGGGGAGGGATTTCACTGAATCTCTTTCATTGAAGCGACTTTTGGTAGTGTGGGCATGTTAGCAATGCAAATTCAATCAACTTATCAATATCACTCAATGAACAGAGAATACACTTTGTGTGTCTGCTTTACTTTTCCTCAGTATTTTACTTTTCTGTGTACAAGGCTTCCACATCCCTGGTTAGACTTATTCCCAAGAATTTTATTCTTTTGGATGCTTTTGTAAATAGAATCATTTTCTTAATTATTATTTGAATAGTTTGGTGTTATTGCATAGAGATGTAACAGACTTTTTGCATGTTGATATTTTTTTATCCTGCAACCTTATTGATTTTTTCTGTTCTAATGTGTGTGTGTGTGTGTGTGTGTGTGTAACTTTATGGTTTTTCTGTATATCAGTTTTTGTGTTATTTTCAAACAGAAATAACTTCGTAATTTCCCACGTAGATGTATTTTATTTCTATTTCTTGCCTGCTTGCTCTGACGGGGGTTCTGGGACTGTGCTGAACAGGAGTGGGGAGAATGGGTGACCTTGCATTCTTACAGACCTTAGAGGAAAACTGTTGGTTTGCCCTTGAGTGTGATGTCAGCTGTGGAATCATCCTATGTGAATCACACTGCACTGAAGTAAATTCCTGCAGTTCCTAGGTGGTTGAGATCATGTATTACAAAGTGTGTCAAAATTTTCAAAATTTCTTTTCTGCACCTTTGGAGATGCTGACGGGATTTTTATCACTCTTTCTGTGATGAGGTATGTCCCACTGATCTGCATATATATGGAATGATCCTTGTATCCCAGTAGTAAATCTCATTTGCTCATGATGTATGATACTTTTACTGTACTGTGAATTTGATTCATTAAAATTTTGAAGAAAATGTTGGCATCTGTGTTCCTGGGGGTCTTGACCTGCAGTTTCTCCTGTGGTATTTCTGTCTGGCTTTGGGGTTGAGATGCTGCTGGTCTTGATAAAGGAGTTTGGAAGTATCTTCTTCTACTATTTTTTAATAGTAGAATTGGTATAAATCTTCTTTAAAGGGCTGAAGTCAGAGCACAGAGGCAGAGCACTTGCCTGGCATGCATGAGGTCCTGGACTCAACCCCCAATGTCCACAAAAAACAAAGCCAAACAAATAAAAAAAAATTATACTTGGTAGAATTTGTCTCGCCTTTCCTTCTTGGTGGACTCGGATCCAAATTCACTTTCCTTCCTCATTACTGCAGTGTCCAGGCTTTCTGGGTCTTCCATTCCATCCTGGTAAGTATTTGTTCATCTTTTTATTTTGGGAGATCCGATTCATTGGCGTGTACTTGCTGCTAATAGGTTGTTATGATACTTTTTGTTTTCGTCATATCTAATACCTCCTTTTTCATTCCTGGTTTATTTATTTATTTATTTATTTATTTATTTAGAATCTTCTCTTTTTATCAGTTTGCAAATAAAAAATGACTTCTAGTTTGGTCAATATTCTCTTTTTTCCATTTATTTCTGCTCTAATCTGTATTTTTTGGTTACATTGGTCTTGGTTTGTTCATTTTCTATCTCTTTGCAGTATAAATTTAAATGTCTTGAGATCTTTCTTCCTTCTTTTTTAATTGATAAGATGTGATAAATGGTACTTTAAATTTTTTATGGGTACATTACAGTTATACATATTGTGACATCCATTTTGAAATATTCAGAAATGCATATGACATAATTTGCTCTGTCCCTAGTACTACCCCTGCCCTCCTTCCCACCTCCCACGATCCCCTTCCTCTACCTGTCTTTCTTCTATTGGTGCCTGATAGGTACACATAAAAGGACACTCCACTGTGACGTATTCATACATAAATGAAGTACTGTGGTCAATTTCATTCTGCAGTTCATCTCCTTTCCCATTCCTCCTCCCTTCTCCTAAATCCCCTTCCTCTATTCCACTGCCTTCTGTTTTTATTAGATCCCCTTTTGAAATTTCCTTATTTCTCTCTGTCTTCTGCTTATGAGAGAATATATTCACCCCTTGACTTTCTGAGTCTGGCTTAATTCACTTAGTGTGATATTCTCCAGGTCCGTCTACTTACTAGCAAATGACATCATTTCATTCTTCTTTATGGTTGAGTAAAAATCCACTGGGTATATGTTTCATGTTTTCTTTACCCATTTCTCTATTGAGGGACACCTAGTATATTGTGAATTGTTCTGCTATAAACATTGATGTGCCTATATCACTATAGTATGCTGACTTTGGTTCATTAGGATAAATACCAAGGAGTGGGGTAGTTCATTCTATTCCTTGTATTTTGAGGAATTGCCATACTGCTTTCCAAAGTGGCTCTACTAATGTGCAGTCCCACCAACAATGTATAAGTGTATCCTTTCCCCAATATCCTTGCCAGAATTTTTTGCTATTTGTATTCTTGGTGATTGACATCAAACCGGAGAAAGGTATTTATAAAAATTTTACAAAAATATGGAATTATTTTGCTGCATCCTAAAAGTCTTCACACATTGTTTCTCATTTTGAATTATCTTGATATAATTTCCAATTTCCCTTTCGATATTTTTTATCCAGTGGTTGCTCAAGAGTGAGTAGTTTAATTTCCATGTATTGTGAATTTTCCAATTCCGTTTCTTATCAATTTCTAGTTTTATTTTATTATACTCAGAGAGGATACTTGAAATAGTTTCAGCCTTGAATTTTGTACGTTGTATTTTGTGACCTCGCCTGTCATCTGTGCTGAGAATGTTCTGTATGTGCGGGAGAGGAATGTGTTCTGCCGCTGTTGGGTGGAATGTTCTGTACATGATTGATGGGTTCAGTTGATGGTGATATTCGAGTCTCATATTTCCTTATTGAATTTCTATCTGGATGTTCTATCCATTATTGAAAATGAGTTATTGCAATCTTCTATTATTGGATTATTGTCTGTTTCTCTCTTTGATATTTCAAGGTTGGCTTTATGCATTTTAGTTGCTCTGAGGTCGGTGCCTACTTACTTAGGAATGTGATGTCTTACTGTTGAATTAACTGTTTTATTAGTGTGTGATGACTTTCTTTCTCTCCTGTGACAGTTGTTGACTGTAAGTCTATTTTGAGATGAAAATAGCCATCTCCACTCTCTTGTTTTCCACTTTCATGATCATCTTTTCCTATCCCTTCACTTTCAGTCAGTGTGTGTCTTACACTTGAAATGCATCTCTAGTGACAGCGGAGAGGTGGGTCATGCTTGACTCTCATCCTTTAAGCTGTAACTCCTGATAGGTTACCATTCCTATAGCTGTTCTTGATGTACAAATGGTATTCATTTCCCAGCTCCCTTCTTTTGTAATGTGGCAATTTGGTAGAGTGATGCACCTTGAATATTTTCTTTATCTTCTTTTCTACTATAGGCTTTTCTCTTTGCATTTGAAATGAGGTTTGCATAAAACCTCTTCTAGTTATGACAGTCAATTATCAACTGATAACAATTTACCTTCAAATGCAAAAAAAAAAAAACCCTATCATACCACAGCCACACTGTTTTTATTATTGATTTCAGAATTTATTTCATTTTATGCTGTGTATAAATTACACAATTTTTGTGGTTATAGTTTTTGGTTATAATTTGGCTTTTAACTTCGATAATAGGATTGAGAGTGATTTGTGTACCATCATCATAGTATCAAGCTATTCTTTTAAGTCTATGTATTTCCCTTTTCCAGTGAAATTTATAGATATTTTGGGTTTCATTAACCTGAATGTCTGTAGCCAGGGACAGTGGTACACACCTGTAATCCCAGCGGCCCAGGAGGCTGAGGCAGAAGGATTACAAGTTCAAAGCCAGCCTCAGCAACTTAGAGGAGCACTACGCAACTTAGCAAGACCCTGTCTCAAAATTTAAAAAATAAATAAATGAACAAAAAATGGCTAAGGATGTGGCTCAGGGTTTAAGCACCACTGGGTTCTATTCCTGATACCAAAACATCAAAACTACACCAAAACCTGGATGTCCATTTCCATCTCCAGATCTGGAAACTTCCCAGCTAGTATCTTTTATAAAAGCACTCTTACCTTTCTCTTCTCTTTCTGGAATTTCAGTCACATATGCTGGTTCACTGGGTGGTCTCCCTAAGTGATGTAGGCTTTCTGCTCTCCTTTTTTTTTCCCTTTTCGTCCTTTCTAAACACAGAATTTGGAATGGTCTGTCATTGAGTCTCCTGATCCTTCCTTCTGCTTCATTGTGGTTATTGTTGAAACTGTCTATTTAATTTTCAAGGTGTCATTGTGCCCGTTAATTCCATAATAATTTGGTTCATTGTTTTCTACCTAATTTGCACACTTTCCATTTGTTCGTGTATTGTTTTCAGGTTTGTGTTTGTCCATCTGCTTTCTTTCATGGCTCTTGGGTGGTCTCAGATTGTCATTCTGAATTCTTTGTAATGTAATCCGTGAATCTCTTTTTCTTTAGGGTCAATAATGGAAATTTACTTTGTATATTTGGTGGTGTCCTGCTTCCTAATCTTTCATAATTTCTGTAGCTTTGCAGGAAACAGTCAGTCCTCGGGTGCTCCAGGTGGATGGTCCTGCCTGGCTGCGGCTTTTGGCTTAGCTGGCTGGCGCTTGGGTGGGCATGTCTGCTGCTGGTCTGTGTGGGTGTGAGTGCATTGTGCTGGGCCCTTGACTGGCTGTTGAGATATGCACACTGGTTGTTGAGAGCCGACACCCTTAGTCTTTGTTCTTAGCTGCCCCAGCTAATTCCCTCATGTTCTGAGTGAGGGATAAACAAGGTGGCCCTCTCAGCTAGCACCCCACATGCGGGGGAAGTCACCAGCTCACTTCACTCTCTCCCATGTGGCCTGAGGAGTTCGCTCTTGGCACTGTACTGCGTTGGCTTGTGGAGATGACATACATAAAGTGATATACATATGTTTACCCCTCGATTCCTCTTTACTTATGTCTTAGCTCCCCAGGGTCCCCAAACCTCTTTGTTTGTTTATTTGTTTTTGTCAATGTGTGGCTATTAAGTTGATCTGTCTACAGTGACACAAAGGATAGAAACTCCTGTCCATCATCTTGTTGACATTTCCCCCCAGGAAATTCTTTTCAACAAATGATATGGGAACAATTGGATATATATGTGAGAAAAAATGAAACTTGATCCTCAGTTCACATCACATAATATTTCTTAGGATGAATCATTGACTTACATATAAAAAAAAATGATCCAGGCATGGTGGTACACGCCTGTAATCCCTTTGACTTGGGAGACTATGGCAAGAGGGTTGCGAGTTCAAAGCCAGACTCAGCAAAAGCGAGGTGCTAAGTAACTCAGTGAAACTCTGTCTCTAAATAAAATATAAAATAGGGATGGGGATGTGGATCAGTGTCAAGTGCCCTGATAATCCATGCCATCCACCTATCATCACTATATATATATATATATATATATATATACACACACACACACACACACACACACACATATATATATATATATATATATATATATATGAAACTAGAGTATAATAAATAAAAAATGTAAGTGAATATAGCATCAATTTAGGCTGGGCAAATTTTTTTTGAAGGAAAGAAAGAAAAAAATACTAAATGTAACAATGCCCAGGGTTAATAAAATTTATTACAATGAAAATTTCTGTCCACAAAAGAAACTATTAAGAAAAAAATAAAAATTTGATGCAAGCTAGAGTCTCTAGTAATTTTTTGCAATATATGAATTTGAATGACACTTGCATACAGAATATATATGAGTCAACAATAAAAAGTCAAAATGATTAAAACAAATAATTTGAACGAACTCATTAGATAAAACAAATCAAAGGCAGAGATGGAGAGATGGGCTGGCTGTGTGAAAAGCCAACAGGGAACTTTACGTTTTAGAGTGAAGACACAGATGTGTTGGATGTGGAGGTCAGACACACATCGTGTGACTAGCACAAGAAGGCTAGCTGCACTGGCTGCATTGATGACAGAGAATACTAAAGGGAAGTTATTATCAGAGGCAAAGAGACAGTTCAAAATGATAAATAAAAGGTGCAATGTCAGGAAGACATAACAATGTGTGAATATATTATCCTGAGAAGAAATTTACAAAATTATCTGAAGCAAAAACGTTGAAGGATTAAAGGAAAAATAGACAATTAAATATCAAATGTTGGAGACCTATGTGACCTCTTCCAGTAAAGGATGTGACAGCTAGGCAGAAGGTCAACAGCACTCAAGGGGCCAGAAGGAACAGCACTCAAGTTAGCTGAGCCTAGATCTCTGCAGAAACCTCCCCCAACACAGAAGAGCAGAAATAACATCAAACACACATGAAATGTTCTCCAGAGCAGCCCAAGTGCTAGATCTTAAACAACCTTGATAAGTCCAAAAACTGAAAATGTACAAAGTTCCTTCTCTGACTACCATGAACTAAAATTCAAAAAGAGTAACAGAAAGACATTTCAGAAATTCACAAGTATATTGAAATTAACCAATTGACTCCTAAACAAATAACTGTCTAAATAACAAACAAATGGAAAATTAGAAAATATTTTGAGGTAAATCCAAATGGAGAGGGAGCACAGGGAAACTTAGGGAGGCACTCAGAATAACCACTGGTAGGAAGTTATTCCAAGTTGGCGGAGTAGGGCAGAGCCCGTCACTGGCTGCTCTGTGCCTGACTCCGAGGGAACAGTTGGATGCTTTCCCCCAAGGGGGCTCCCATTGACGAATTGAAGCTTCTCGGAGTGTGTGACAGGATTCTACACAGAGGACTGTTGCAAGCGCAGCACACAACAGGGGAAAGTGGAGTCGCTCTTTGGCGCAGAAGCCGGCCAGCAGCATGCCGCTGGAGCCCGCCGCAGGCAGACGGGCGGGGTTTGAGCCCCGTGGCTTTCTGGCAGCAGAGAGGAGACAGAGTCGCAGGGTTACTGCTCCTTCAGGGCTGAAGTGCACCAGACTGCTACCTGCATCAGCGCAAGTGACCAGACAGAGGATAACAGGAACATATCTCAACATCTTAAAGGCTATCTATGCTAAGCCCCAGACCAACATCATTCTAAACAGAGAAAAACTGAAGGCATTTCCTCTAAAATCTGGAACAAGACAGGGATGCCCTCTCTCACCACTTCTATTCAACATAGTTCTCAAAACACTGGCCAGAGCAATTAGACAGTTGAAAGAAATTAAAGGAATAACTATAGATAAAGAAGAACTTAAACTTATTTGCTGATGATATGATTCTATACCTAGAAGACCCAAAAAACTCCACCAGGAAACTTCTAGAACTAGTAAATGAATTCAGCAAAGTGGCAAGATAAAAAGTCAACACCCATAAATCAAAGGCATTTCTGTATATCTGTGACAAATCCTTTGAAATGGAAATGAGGAAAACTTCCCCATTCATAATATCCTCAAAAAAATCTTGGGAATCAATTTAACAAAAGAGGTGAAAGATCTATACAATGAAACTATAGAACTCTAAAGAGTGAAATAGAAGAAGATCTTAGAAGATGGAAAGATCTACCTTGCTCATGGATAGGCAGAATTAATATTATTAAAATGACCATACTACCAAAAGCACTATGCAATTCCAATCAAAACCCCAATGGCATTCCACATAGAAATAAAAAAGGCAATCATGAAATTCATCTGGAAAAATAAGAGACCCAGAATAGCTAAAGCAGGAAGAGTGAAACAGGTGGTATCACTATGCCAGACCTTAAACTATACTGCAGAGTAATAGTAACAAAAACAGCCTGGTATTGGCACCAAAACAGAGTGGTAGATCAGTGGTACAGAATAGAGGACACAGAGACTAAGCCACAAAATTACAACTACCTTATATTAGACAAAGGTGCCAAAATCATGCAATGGAGAAAGGATAGCATCTTCAACAAATGGTGCTGGGAAAACTGGAAATCCAAATGCAACAAAATGAAATTGAATCCCTTTCTCTCACCATGCACAAAAGTTAACTCAAAATGGATCAAGGACCCAGGAATTAAACCAGAGACTCTGTGTTTAATAGAAGAAAAACTAGGCCCTAATCTTCATCATGTGGGGCTAGGCCCCAATTTCCTTAATAAGACACCTATAGCACAATAATTAAAACCAAGGATCAACAAATGGGATGAATTTAAACTAAAAAGTTTTTTCTCAGCAAGAGAAATAATATGTGAGGTGAACAGAGAGCCTACATCCTGGGAACAAATTTTTACCCCTCACACACCAGATAGAGCACTAATCTCTAGGGTACACAAAGAACTCAAAAAGCTAAACACCAAAAAAACAAATAACCCAATCAACAAATGGGCCAAGGACATGAACAGACACCTCTGAGAAGAGGACATACAATCAATCAACAAATACATGAAAAAAATGCTCACCATCTCTAGCAATCAGAGAAATGCAAATCAAAACTACTCTAAGATATCATCTCACTTCAGTCGGAATGGCAGGCATCAAGAAATCAAACAACAATAAGTGTTGGTGAGAATGTGGGGAGAAAAGTATACTCATAAATTGCTGGTAGGACTGCAAATTGGTGCAGTCAATCTGGAAAGCAGTATAAAGATTCCTTGGAAATCTGGGAATGGAACCACCATTTGATCCAGCTATTCCTCTTCTCGGACTATACCCAAAAGACCTAAAAACAGCATACTACAAGGACATAGCCACATCAATGTTTATAGCAGCACAATTTACAATAGCTAAACTGTGGAGCCAACCTAGATGACCTTCACTGGATGAATGGATTAAAAAAATGTGGCATTTATACACAATGGAATATTACTCTGAACTAAAAAAGAATAAGATCATGGCATTTGCAGGGAAATGGATGGCATTAGAGAAGATTATGCTAAGTGAAGTTAGCCAATCCCCCCAAAACAAAAGCCAAATATTTTCTCTGATATATGGGGGGTGACTCAAAGACGGGTAGGGAGGGAGAGCATGGGAGGAAGATTACCTCTAGATAGGGAATAGGGGTGGGACGGAAAGGAAGGGATAAGGGGAATTGCAAGGATGGTGAAAGGAGATGGTCATCATTATACAAAATACATGTATGAAGATGTGAATTTGGTGTCAATATACCTTAAATACAGAGATATGATAAATTGTGGTATAAAGGTGTATTAAGAATTGTAATGCAAAAAAAATCAATAAGAGAGCTCATGTATACTGGCATAATTTGGCATGAACATACTTTATATACAGAGTAACGAAAAGTTGTGCTGTGAATGGATAATTATGAATGTAATGCATTCCACTATTGTCATGCATGTAAGAAATAAATTTAAAAAATGTAAAAAAAAAGAAAAGAAAAAGAAAAAGCCCACACATGTTGTGAGAGAGTAGAGAGAAACAGAGTGTGTTTCTTAAGTGATTGTTTCACTTGGGTTGGAATTTATCTCCTATTTTTGTCTTTATATCTCTGCCTATATTCTACTGGTCTTGGACTGGAACCTCTAGGATCATGAGCTAAATAAACCTGTTCTCTTTATAAGTAAAAAAAATAAAAACTGTTATTGCATAAAGCATAATATGAATGTCCACGTGGAATGCAGAAAGATTCCCAACTGAAAGATTTACCTTTAGCTTAGGAACTGGCAACAAAAGTTAATCATGTAGAAAACACACAAAAAATAGAGGAAAAACATCTCCTTGAATAAATCTAGTTAATTAAAAATGGTAAACATTCAATTAGAAAATTTATAAATCTTTAGCTAAAAGGAAAAATAAGAATGCAATTACTGATATCAACAAGGAAAAGAAGACATTGTTCTTGCTTTTACAGAAATGAAAATGAACGTGAGCAAATACTCTGAACCACTGTATGCCAATGGAGTAGTTAGCATTAGTGAAATGGCGGCATTCACCAGGAGATGCAATGGGAAATTAATTCAGTAGGAAGTAGAAAATATGAAGAGGCCTCCATCAATCAAAGAGGTTGGAATAGTAACTAAAATCACCCTCCCAGATAAAAATGCAGGTTCAAATAACAGCACTAGTAAGTTCTATGAAACATGAAAAACTTAATGCCAATTCTCCCAAAAATAAGAAAGGAGGGGACTTTTCACCTCATTTCATGGAGCTAGTATTACCATGATGCCAATCTCAGGCAAGGACATAAGCTCTCAACATTGTATTTAACATTGTACTGGAAGGTCCTGTCAGTGCCCCGAGAAATCCTCCTCCTCAAAACAAAGAAGATACCAGGACCCCGATACAGGAAATCCTAAGGAATTCACTACAGAAGCATGAAAATAAATGTAATCCTGTAGGGTCACAGGACACACGGACATACAAAAGTCAATGCATTTATATAAAATAGCAATTGATAATCTTACGCAAAATTAAGAAAACAATTACATTTAGATAGCATCAGAAGGAACAAAATATTTAGGAATAAATTTTAAAGTTATACAAACTCATACTATGAAAATTATAATGTTGTAAGAAATTAAGGAATACGTGCATCAATGGAGACACACCCTAAGTTCAGGGACTGGAAGACAACCAAAAAACTTGTGCACAGCAAAGGAACAACACAGTGAAGAGGAAAATATCTATGGGATGGGAGAAAGTGCTTGCAAATTAAACATCCAAAAAGGGGTTACATCAAAAGTACCTAACAGGGGCTGAGGGTATAGCTCAGCCAGTAGAGTGCTCACCTCGCATGCACAAGGCCCTGGGTTCAAGCCCCAGCACCACCAAGAAAAAATGGTACATAAAGGAGTTGGACAATCCAATAGTAAGAAAACAACCCTATGAAAAAATGGCAAAGGACACAAACAGATATTTCTCAAAAGATGACAGAGAGATGGCCAAGAGGTATGTGAAAAACTAATTATCAGGAAAATACAGATTAAAACCACATGGATATGGCACCTCACGCCTGTTAAAATAGTTATCATCAGAATAATTAAAATGAAAACTTTTGGTAAGGATGTCGAGAAAAGGAAGCCCTGAACATTTTTTAGTGGAAATGCACTTTACTTTAGCTACTATGGAAAACTATATGAAGATTCATTAGGAAACTAAAATGCAATTGTTATAGTCGTCAAAAATTGTACTGCTGGGTACAGATCCAGAGGAATTGAAATCAGTTCTTTAAAGAAAAAAACTGGCCTCCAATTCTATTGTAGCACTAGCCACAATAGTCAAGAGCAAGAAAGCAACCTAGATGTTTATTAAAGAATGAAATTAGAAATACAATGTGGCCCCATATCCCCCAGAACACTATTCACCCTTAAAAGAAGGGAATTCCATCACTAGTGAGGTGTGTGTCCCCGGAAGACACGATGTTAATGAACACTAATTGGTCACGGAGAGACAAGTACACGTCATCTCACTTAAACATGGATTCCAAAAATGTTGATTTCTAAAACAGAGAACAGTACGGAGGTAACCAGAGGCTTGTAGAGGCTGGGGAAATGGAGCTGTTTAGTCAAAGGGCAAAAATTTCAGTTAGGAGGAATAAGTTCTGAAATATGCTGCACATCATGGTAACTATAGTTAACAATAGTGAGTTATGTGTTCCAAAGTAGCTGAAGTTGTAAGCTTTAAATATTTCTTCAACAGACACACAAATATATGAGGTGATAGTTACATTAATTGGCTTGATGTAATGGTTCCATGATATGTGGGTATATTAATACATCACGTTGTCCCCATAAAATATCTAATTATTTTTATTACCTGGAAATTCTTTTAAGACAATGCTATTAAGTTGTTAATATTCCCCAAATTCCTATTTAATCAATGCACCTCTATCGAAACTGTGCATGACTTGTATACAGAAAATTATCAAGCTGATTCCAAGACTCTTATGGGAGTTAGGACACCCATAATTGCCAAAAAAAAAAATAAAGGAAAAGGAGGAGAAGGAGGAAGCAAAATACTGAAAAGAACAAAGATGGAGGACTCACCCTTCCTGATTGTAAAACTCACTACAAAGTTATAGTCTACAAAATGCATGATACTAAGATAGAGGTAGGTATACAGACTAAGGAAAAGAACTGAAATTTCAGAAGTGACCCCTAATATGAATGGTCCATTAATTCTCCACAATAGCATTAAAATAATTCAATGTGAAGGAATACTCTTTTTAGTAAGCAGTGCTCAGAAAACTGCGTGTCCACATATAAATAAACTAATTTATATCTTAACATGCACACCATGTAAACAATTACTCAAATGGATAATAGATGCAAGAGGTAGAAACACAAAACCCTGGAAAAGATGAAACATTGGTATGAGGCTTTGAGATCTTGGATTAGGCAGTGTTTTGTTTTACTTTGTTTTAGACAAAAGATGAAAAGCACAAACAAAAAAAATTAAGTAAATAAAATCGCTCAAATCAACATTGAAAACCTTTGTACCTCAATGGAAACTGCCAAGAAAATGATAAAATAATTTATAATATAGGAGAAAATATTTGCAAATCATATACCTGATTAGAAATGTTTATTAGAAGACATGATCCCACAGTAAGTGAGCTCTGTTTTGTGCCACACAACAATTCTGTGTCTAACTTTTGGAGAACTGACACACTAATCTTCTGCTGCAGCCTTGGCCCTCTGACATTCCCACCGTCAGCATTTGAGGGGGCTCCATGGCTCCTCACCTTTCCAGCACTTCTTGTGTCCGTTTTTTGATTCACCATTTCATTGTGGTTTCAATCCGCACTTCCTAGTATATTTCTTAGGCTAAAAAATCACCAGCTTAAGAACATGCATTTATAAATATAGGTTCATTTATACATGGCTAACGAGCGCTGTAAAACCTGCTCACCATTATTAGTCACCAAGAATGCAGATTGAAGAGAGGGACTGTTGGTGTGTGCGAAGCAGACACGAGACTTGAAACAGACGTCCAAGTGAAGAAGCCAGGCCGGAAGATGACCCACTGAGGTGGCCCTGCTGTGTGTAATGGCCAAGTTAGGAAAGTCCTTAGAGTCAGAAAGATTGTCGACCGGTGGGGGCGGGAAGAGGGAGCATCGGGGAGTTACTGACAATGCGCTTGAGGTTTGTTTTAGGGGAATGAGAATGTTCTGGAGTTAGATATGGTGATGTGGCATATTCTGGGACCGCTAATGTAACCGCTGAGTTATACGCTAAGTGGGGAATTTCACGGTTATGTAGATAAAGCTAAGAAAGGCGACGTAGAGCTAGGTCTGCCCCTGCTGACTAAACCAAAACGAATGCAGAGGAACACAGTCCACGCTTGAAATCTGTCAGAGTTCCTCTGAAAGGATAACTCACTTTTTTCTCTGATGATGAAGTTAATTTCTTTTGCTGTTTCATTCTATATTAAAATGTCTTCTATAAATTTATTACATGAATTTTAAACTACATTTCCCGAGTCTCTTTTCCATATAAAAATACTGCTGTCTTTGTGTCATGTCTTGTAAACAGGGATCCTTCCATGTGATGAGGGCTTTCACGACAACTCTCTGGATCAAGAGACGTCTGGATCAAGATATCCCAACACATCACGCTGTGGAGGTGGGGGTGAGTGCCCTTCCTCAGGAGATCTCACTGCAAGCCATGATCAATGTCTTGATCAGTGTCTCACTTGACAACTGCTCATTGATAGGAGTTTTTGCTAGTTTTCTAGATAAATTTGAGAAGTTTTCAGTATTACTTCCTTGACACCAGGTACCTAAGTGTATGTACCTTAGACATTTTAGAAAATGACATTACTAGGTGATTTCCTATGTTTTAAAGAAAGGTAGTAAAAATGTGCACATTTAACCTGTCCTAACTGGCTTCAGAGGTCCGCCAGGAAAATTGAGCAAGCTGCTTCTGAGGTCAGATATTCTCTCACAAGTCACCATCAGTCCCCACAACCTTGTGGCCCTGTCCTTTCGTGGCATAGCAAAACCTGCTAAAAACTGAAGTCAGGACTTTAGACATGCTGTCTCCTGCAGATGGCCAATTTGGGGGTTCACCCTTGGGTGCTAACAGCAGACTGCACAGAATGCCATCTTTGATTTTCTTTGGAAACATTCACAAGTTAAACACGTCAGGAAAAGAGAGCTCTGGAGAGAAATTGTGTTTGTGTTCTGATATCTGAAGTCATCAAGAGCGTCTCTTTGAGTGCATGTGTTCGATAGTGTGTGGGAAGAGGGATAGAAGAAGTGATGGATCCATCATCCACTCCAAGATATAAAGAGGAGGAACTTGAAGGAGTGGAATGTGGGCACACAGAGGTGAAGGCAGTTGGAAGTGAAGCTTGAAGTGCAATCCCTGTATACATGTCAGACCCCTTAATGTGCTGCAGGAAATGAGGTCTACTTGATATTTAGTTTGTGTGTCACCCAGAGAGCCAATTTGCTGGTAAATTGTATGACAACTTTAAACTCATGATTTCTTATTAATAACAGCATCAGCAATGCATTTGAAATTTAAAAATGGTCCACATGCCTTGAGTCTACGCTAGCACAAGTATACGGACCTGGGCCATACAAGGCAGTTACAAGATGCCCCTCCCTTCCTTCACAGAGTCCTGCCACCTACAGGTAAACAGGTCAAAGGGTCCTAGCACTCCTTGATGCCAGAGGCCAGCCGACAAAGCAGGTATGTGAGCATTTCTGTATTGGATGCAGCCTGGCATGGATGCCATCAGGCTTTTAGATTAGACGATCCCAGTGTTTTAAAAGCAATCTCGTAGTAGAAGTTAAGTGCTTCTGTTAACTTGCTCTTCTGTTGACTTGGATTGGGGACTACAAGAAGACCCCCTCCCCCAACCCTTAACCAGATTCTACCCAGAATCCTCCTGGCCCTCTTCTCCACTCGACTCTAGCCATGGTCTCAGTACCCTCTGTGGCTTTGCCCAGTTTTAGTAAGAACCTTGTAAAGTAGGCTTAGCCAGAATCTCTCTGCCTCAGACTGTGACCACCCACAGCCTTTGGTGAAATCTCCATGCCCACCATACCCCTGTGACATCAGAGCACTCCAGCCTACCCTTCAGCATGGATCCTGTCATGTTGGTTTGACCAGAATCCCTAGCACCCCTGACTTACCTCTTAGCAATTCCCCACCCACTGATCCCCACCCTGCCTTGGATACAAAGCGGTGCTTGCCTGTTCTGTGTGCACACATGCTCCTAGTTCTGCACTGAGGTCTCTCTTCCCCCACTGCAACAGATCCTGAATAAAATCTGGTTTTGCTTCTTCAGCAACTACCCCATTATAGTTCTCTTTGACGGTTCCCGAGGGGAGGGAAGATTTTGCCTCCCAGGTACATTTGACAATGTCTAGAGACATTTTTGTACTGCTGTAGCTAGAGGAGGCTACTGGTGGCATCTACTGGATACAAGCTAGGGGTGCTGCCAAAATCCTTTGTGCCTTCCCACCCCACTCCCCAACAAAATAGGCATCAAAAACTAACGCTGCCAAGTTCAAGAAGGTGGCTTAGCATCAGCAGACTTCTCTGAAATCAGCCCTCAGCTTCATCAATATGGACTCTTATCTGCTGTTTCACTTTTCCTTGTTTCAGTAAATCAAGGTCAACCATGGTTAAAAATATTAAATAGAATTTTCCAGAAACAGAAAACTCATAATTTTAGGGTGCATGTCATTCTGAATGGTGGTGAAATCTCTCCTCAACCCATTCCATCCTGCCTGAGTCCTGAATTATCCTTATCCAGGGCACCCCTTCTAAATATGCTCCCTCCTTCTAGTCAGTCGGTCTTGTAGGTTCAGATCAACTCTCATGGTGTCAGGTTCCCGTATGTAGTATTCTCCACTACCTGACGTTTCAGGCATCCCCTAGGGTCTCAGAAAGTACCCTCTGTGGATGAGGGGGCAAAACTGCTATTGTGGTTTAGGTACATGGTGTCTCCCAAATGATCCTGTGTTTGTGCAGGAAAATTCAGAAGTGAGATGATTAGGTGGTGAGAGCCGCGATCCTGGTGTGAGTGGCCTGGTGGTATCTGTGGGCAGGTGGAGCCCTTGTTCATCCATCATATATGAAATTCTTTACAAATTTTTCTTTCTCTTAAAACTCTTCTATACCTTTTGAGTAATTTCCCCTTTATAATTTCCCAAAACCTTTACTTTATTTGGTATCATATCTCTTTTTTTTTAAATTTTGGTATCACAGTGATTGTCATAATAAAAATATGTCTTTGAACATAACTTTAAATGCACTTAATTTTAGCCTAACATGGGGCATTGTAACAGGAGTAGGGTGAGAGGCAGAGTCTTTACTCAGATGAGATTGGTCTCTTGAAAAATCTTGTTTAAAGTGTTTTATTTTTAAGGCTGACCATTGCCTGCTTTGGCTGGGATGGTGGTCACTGGGGACATGCCCTGGAAGTTTACATCTTTGCTGTGGCCACTCCCCCATTTCCTCTCACTCTGCTTCCTGTCTCTCACGAGGTGAGCAGCTTCTTCCACAGTAAACTTTGGCTATGATGTTCTGCCACACTTTGGGCCCAGAGTTATGGAGTTGGCCGACCATGGACTGAACCTCTGAAATGGCATATCACAAATGAACTTTTCCTCCTCTAAGTTGTTCTTATAAAGTGTTTTGGTCCATACCAGCAAGATGATGAACAACACAGACATTGGAAATGGGAGTGGGGTCCTTGTCACAGGGATGGAGAGCAAGAGCCTGCTGAGGAGCTGAGGCTCTGTGGAGCTCCTCTTCCACTCATTCCCGAGTCCTGATTAGTTTTACAATGGAGCAGATGCCGCCTTGAGCTGTAGTTCAGATATCTAATACTATTAGTACTACTTGATTTCTGTAAAATGGCTCTTTCATTAATGTTCCCTCTATTTAGTAGAGCGGTCACCTTAGCCCTCTCCGTTATGGCCCTCTTGATACAGTTTGTTAGGGCTGACACAAATGTACACCTCAAGTTCCATTCTTATATTTATAGCACATCTGTCTTTGGGTATAATTTTCTGGCTGATGTTCAAGATCAAGTTCATCAAAAATGAACCTTCTTCTCATCTACTGCTAGGGTCAGCTGAGGTTACTTGGGGATCACTCTTGGGAAATTTTGAGAAGTCTCTTGGCTCCTTTAGCATTTCCTCTACCAGTTGTACCGTTTTCCAGGAGGAGTCAAGGTCTTGCTGACCACATGTGGCTTCTCTAATGACCCTTCTTTCTTAAAGTCCTCACAGTTCCTCTGATCAGGAGGCTGGGCGACTCACCAGGATTGCAGGGCTTTTAGAGGGCTATGATCATTCCCTGGGTCCTGGCTGACCTTTGAGGTCAAGGACCAAAATATTACCTGTTTTTTCCCTTCACACCCTTACTTCCTTGGCTTTTGCCCCCGAGTCTGGTTTTATAGATCTAGCAGGCCATTTTCACCCATCTGGAAGGAGGAACAATGGGTTTCATTTTCAACATCTACATTTTGCATTACCCCTTCCATTTAATTGGGATTACTATTAACACTGGGAGTTAGCATTATATCCTCACTTCTCGTAGGCAATGGCCTATTATCTTAAATTAACTCAGGTTACTCTATTAGAATTAGTGTTCCTGCAAAACACTAGTAGGGAACAGTTGTAAATTTTAAAGGAAAATAAAAAATAAAAATAACAAGAGAAAAATTGTGTTTGTTTTGTATAACAGCTTTGAACTAAGAAACACATCTTTATAATAACACTGTTATCTTTGATATCTATTTAGTCTCTTCAAAACCTATATATTCATTAACTCAATCATACATTAAATTCTTTACAAATTTTACTTTCTCTTAAAACTCTTCTATACCCTTTAAGCAATTTCCCCTTTATAAGTTACCCAAACCTTTACTTTATTTGGTATTATATCTCTTTTTTATTTTGGTATCACAGTGATCTTTATCTAAAAAATGTCTTTTGAACATAACTTTCAATGCACTTAATTTTAGCCTACCATGGAGCATTGTAACATGGAGTAGGGTGAGAGGCGAGTCTTTACTCAAGTGAGATTGGCCTCTTGAAAAATCTTATTTAAAGTGTTTTATTTTTAAGGCTGACCATTGCCTGCTTTTAAAATATCATTCTAGGGTGGTTTTGATTTGCATTTCTCTGACTGCTAGAGATGGTGAGCATTTTTTCATGTACTTGTTGATTGACTGTATGTCCTCCTCTGAGAAGTGTCTGTTCAGGTCCTTGGCCCATTTGTTGATTGGGTTGTTTGTTATCTTATTGTCTAATTTTTTGAGTTCTTTGTATACTCTGGATATTAGGGCTCTATCTGAAGTGTGAGGAGTAAAGATTTGTTCCCAGGATGTAGGCTCCCTATTTACCTCTCTTATTGTTTCTTTTGCTGAGAAAAAACTTTTTAGTTTGAGTAAGTCCCATTTGTTGATTCTAGTTATTAACTTTTGTGCTATGGGTGTCCTATTGAGGAATTTGGAGCCCGACCCCACCGTATGTAGATCGTAGCCAACTTTTTCTTCTTTCAGACGGCGTGTCTCTGATTTGATATCAAGCTCCTTGATCCATTTTGAACTAACTTTTGTGCATGGCGAGAGAAAGGGATTCAGTTTCATTTTGTTGCATATGGATTTCCAGTTTTCCCAGCACCATTTGTTGAAGATGCTCTCCTTCCTCCATTGCATGCTTTTAGCCCCTTTATCAAATATAAGGTAGTTGTAGTTTTGTGGATTGGTTTCTGTGTCCTCTATTCTGTACCATTGGTCCACCCGCCTGTTTTGGTACCAGTACCATGCTGTTTTTGTTACTATTGCTCTGTAGCATAGTTTGAAGTCTGGTATTGCTATACCGCCTGATTCACACTTCCTGCTTAGAATTGTTTTTGCTATTCTGGGTCTTTTTTTTTTCCATATGAATTTCATGATTGCNCAGTAGAGGGGGCAGAGAGGGAAGAGGGGAGGGGAGGGGAGGGGAGGGGGGATAGTAGGGGATAGGAACGGCAGCAGAATACAACAGACACTAGTATGGCAATATGTAAATCAATGGATGTGTAACTGATGTGATTCTGCAATCTGTATATGGGGTAAAAATGGGAGTTCATAACCCACTTGAATCAAAGTGTGAAATATGATATATCAAGAAATATGTAATGTTTTGAACAACCAACAATAAAAAATTAAAAAATAAATAAATAAATAAATAAAATATCATTCTATTTAGGAGTAGAAGAAAACAAAGTTTTTGTTTATTGTTATTTGGGTCTATTTAAATGCAGGAATCAAACAGAAAGGCTAAGAGAGCTCCTAACTTCCTTGTAGTGGAGAAATATTTTCATATTCCATATTTTCAATTTTGAACAAATTGAGCTTTCCTTATTATCTTTACAAAAATACATTTAAATTCCCACCCATTGCAAAGAGCAACATAAAATTTGCATATATCACTTATTGATAACAGATTACCTTTATCCAGTTACAAAATATTACATTATAGATTTCCAAATAAAAATTAAAAAAAAAATTATCACTACAGACAATGTTAGTTTGCAGAACATCAATTTAGTAAGGTGCTCTCCCAAGCTTTCCTTTCTTTTCTTGTATTCTCAGTTTTTTTAAAAAAAATTAATATTTTTTTAGATATACAATCTTTACATTCTAAAAGACTTATTACTTGGAGAACATGAATACATCTAATTACAAAGAAGCCAGTAATAAACAGCATCATAACTACACAGATGTCGCCATATTAACTTAGTTTTAACTTTAAAGTAAAATTTAAAATTCATATTATAGGGTAAGTATAATCACAGGTCTACATAGGATATAGCACTAACAAAAATAAAAGGCTAACTTTCAATCTCTTACAAATTTAGCAAACACTATTAATGATCAGAAATAAACTTCTTATCTGAGATACAATTCCAACTTGTTTATATAATAGTAAAACATATGTTGAATCAAACAAACTGATGTTAGCCAGGCTTTAAATGGCAGTGTGGCCATTTTATGTATTAAAGTCCAGATACCATGTACTCTGCCTAGGAGAAAGCCCACACTGGTTACCTCTGCCTGTACTGACAGGGCTTTTATTCACAAACTTTTATGCAACACTTAGCCAAAGCTCAGACAAATGAATTCAGCCTTTAGGTGCATGTACATCTTTAGTCACATATATTTAGGGTGTCAAATATATTGTAATAACCTAAAATAACTGTTGTTTAATGAACAAGTTATAATTATTTAAAAGACTTTAAAATCGATGGGTGCTTAAACAAACCCTAATTCTTATAAGACTTAACTTTGTTAAGTCAGATTTGGGTCAGATGGAGTCAGTGCAGACATGTGAAGAATGTGGGCTCCCAGAAGGTCAGCAGAGAGCAAGATCTCAGGAAAAGGTTCTCAAGAAAAGAAAACTTGCATGGGTGGGATTTTTTCATCCTCTTTCTCTTTTGCTGCTGTCACATCTGGAGAGAGGAGAGTATCCGCAGGAAGTGTGCATCCCTGACATTCCCAGGCTTGATATGTCAGCTTCCTGTCTTTTGAAGCCCATTTCCTATGGTTGGAGTAACGTCTCCATGTCCTAAGTTAGAATATAAGGGAGCTTCTGGAGCACCCTCAAGGAGCCTGGAATTTAGTGAATGCATCCTATCCAGCTTCCCTTTTACCTGCACGTTCTCCTTTCTCTAGTATCTAGGGTGGGATTTATGGAGAGAAAAGAATCCCAGAATATAAATAAATAAATAAAAACTCAGCCATTTATGTCGTATAGCAGCTTGGATTTAAAAGTGATGCTTTTTAATCTCAAAAAACCAAAGGCCAAATGTTCTATATGTGGATGCTACCTCACATTAAGGAGAGAGAGTCGGGAAGAATAGGAACACTTTGGATCAGACAAAGGAGAATAAAATCAGACAAAGGAAAATAAAAGGAAGTGGGGGTGGGGGAATGGGAGTAGGAAATATAGCAGAATGAATTGGACATGACTTTCCTATATGCATATATGAATATACAACCAGTGTAATTCTATATCATCTACAACCAGAAGAATGGGAGTTCTACTCCATATATGTATAATATGTCCAAATGCATTCTACTGTCATGTATAACTAATAAGAACAATTTTAAAAAGTGATGCAATTTTCCTTCTCTTAGAGTCTGCAACTTGTGTAGGTGATTGCTCTTTCTGCTTACATTTCAGATTCAAGTTTTAGAGGGCTAGATGTCAGGCAGGCAGCTAAGGATCAAGAAAAAACATTATTTTGAGCATAAAAGGCAAATGCATTTAAATAGGGCATCCTTTTTTAAATAGGGTGTCTTTTTCCTTTACATGTGGATTTCAGCTCCCACTGATTTGAGTCTAGAGTGAGGTCCCATGATGTTCTCTTGGTCTGGAGATAAACATGACCGGGGAATAAAGGAGAGAGAAAGACATTTCTACCCTAATGCACAGTGGGAGTCAAAAGCCTCATAATCATTGAGCTTCAGATTCTACCAGGGTGTTGCCCTAGCCAAGAATCTTTCAGTTGCCAGAGGGCACACTTTGTCTTCAAAGCCAAAATCTTAAAAATGAAGGCTCCAGTTTCTAACCCCAGGGGCTGTTGTGTTTGAGTTCCAATCAAGAGAGTTCTGGTTCTAACTAGAGTGTGCTTTAGCCAAAGAACTTTCATTATCTCAAGACTTTCCCTCTAGTCCCAAAGAATCTGAGGCATATAATAGAAGTTCAGAAAGACTGAATGGAGGAAGTAGCCGGAAGAAGTGAGGTAACCGAGGATAACCAGATGGAAACACCAAGTGTCACAGAGCTAGGCTCTGCTGCAGAGCCAAGGCAGCCTCCGGAGTCCTCTCTCACAGTTTCTCATGATAACACAAAAAAGATCTCGGACATGTCACTTGGAATAACAGACATGAATTTATTAGAAGGGATAGAAAAAGGGGAGAAGGAAACACTCTCAAGGAAGAAAAGTTACTGTCAGAGAGAAGAAGGATGGCACACTCTTTCTACCTCCCACTTTTATTGGGGATCTCAGGGACATTTCCAGAGAGTGCTGTCCAGGTCCACCTCCTGACTTTTTACCCACAGCAGAATGGCATCAGATTTTCACCCCACTGTGCATAATAAAAGCCCAAGGCCACTCTAAGTTGAGTTGGCCCATGTGGACCGGTTCTCATTGGAACTTGTTTCTACAGATTTTATGGTTAGTGGAAATTATCCTTATCTCCACAAGTTCTGGAATGTGGTCTGTGTAAGAGTTACAAAACTCCCACTCCATCAGGATAACTTGTGTACTTTATATTGGCATTTCAGGCCTACATTTCTCTTGCAGATAACAGATTGTTTGGTAAGGATAGTAAGATATCCTATTGACTTAAGCCAGGCAGGACTCTTGGTAAATTGATTTTTAAAAGAAAGCACGTGGGGGTTAGCACATAGACCAACCTCATGTCCCCATCACTCATGTCTGTTACCTATCACATGACTAAACTGACCGTGAAGCCTTTGGGACTGGTTTTCAGGTGGAACTGAAAAGATTAGAAAGGAATACTGGGAAAGCTTTAAAATGTTTCAAGAAGATCTTAATGGGTGATTGTAGTAGGATCTCAAAAGACAAGAATGTCAATAGGAATGTGGACTGTGCTCATGAGGTTTCAGAGGGATAGGAGGACTCCCTTGGGAACTGGACTAGAGACGTTTCATGCTATATTTTGGCAAAGAACTTGTGTTGACAGCCACAGCCGAAGGGGCCCCAGCAAACTTTCAGACTGCCAGCTGATGACTGGCTCACAGCAGCCCCAGCAACATCTAGCTGATTGGCTCCTCTGCGGTGATGCTCATTGGGCTGTTTCCCTGCCCTTTCAGACCACGGAGCTGCTCATTGGGGGACTTTTTTGGCTCTGCCCACGTGACCCAGCCAATCGGCCTCAAGAGCAGGAGGATTGTGGGAGGTGGAGAGGCTTGTGATTGAGAGAGAGGCTTGTGGGAAGCCGGTGGTGGCAGTTGGGCTCTGAGGGTTTTTCCTGAGGAGAGGTTTTGTTTGGCGTTGTGTGGTTCTAAAAATAAAGTTCGTTTCTTTTGACAAGTGGCTCCTGAATTGTGCCCAGCCAGACTGCGGCAAACTTGTCTTCATTTTGGCCATGTTCTGAGACATAACTTATGTGAGGTAGAATTTAAAAGTGATGGAGTATTAATCTGAGAGAGGATTTCAAGGTAGCAAGCCTTCTATCAGTGGCACGGATTTTCTCTGACAGCTTTTAGCTTTTAGCTGACTTATTGTGAGAATTTGGAAGAGAAAGCAAAGCTAAAATATTTTAAAATTTGCAGTTTAGTCAGAAAAGTGCATGTGAAACTGGGGCCACTAAGCTACAATTTTAAAGAGATTATGACAACTAAAGAGATGCAAAGTACTTTGCACATAGATGATAGGAGAGACTACTTGAGGGCATCTTAGGAATTTGCAAGAGGATACCAACTGCAGGCTCAAGGATAGAAAGAAATAGAAGGAAAAAAAAAAAACTTCTCTGAGAAAAGATCACGGGGGCACAAGCAGGGGCCTAAGAAGTTGTTTCATTGGGCTCAGGCGCACAAATATTCAGAGGTCACTGGAGCCCTCTCTCTTTATGAATGCAGCATACACCATCCTCAAGTGTTTCAGAGCTGAGCTCTTGCACAAGCTGTGGCAGTCACTTGCATTGTCCTCTTGGTACTGGTTTTGCAAAAATGCAGAATGGTGGAATTAGGGAGTCATGGAAGATTCAGGAAAGGTTTCAAAGGCAAACAAAGTGTAGTGGGATCAAAGCCCCTGCAAGCTGCCTATGGGAGGGTGATTTGTAAAGCCTTGGCATTGAAGCAGGAACTTGAACAAAGACCCCATGAATCAAGAGATGCCAGTAACGTGGCCTGCCTGCTGAGGAAAACTTGGTGCAGAGTTAGCCAGGCTAAAAGCAAGCCCACGGGCACTGCAACTGGCAAGGCTTTCCAAATCCTTTAAAGAGCATACCTCCCCCCCATGTATCCTAGGTGCTGTGTGCGGAGTTATGGGCAGAGTTAGGGGACCTCTTTACCTGACTGGGTTTTGGTCTTGTTTGTTACCATCCCTTCTTTCTATGTTCGCGTTCCCCCTTTTTGGATGAAAATGTTGCTTGGTGCCACTATATATTGAATATACATAACCAGCTTTTGATATTCACAGGGACTCACACAAAAGAGTTTGCCTTGAGTCTTAGATGACGTTTGAACTTGGACTTTTGAGCAATGCGGGAACTGTTAAGTCTATGGGGGCTCTTGAAGATGAACTAAATGCAATTTTCATTGTGATACAGACATGAGCTTTGGGGACCAGGCTAGAATGCTGTGTTTGGATATGATGTGTCCCCCCAAAGCCTCCGTGGTAATGCAGGAATGTTCAGAGGTGAAATAATTAGATTGTGAGAGCTGTATCCTAGTCAGTCCATCTCAGTGAGAAGAACTGTGTGGTACTGGGCAGATGGGCATGGCTGGAGGAGGTGGGCCTCTGGGGGTATGCCCTAGAAGGCTGCTTCTTTGTGACCCCTTCCCCCGTCTGTCTCATTCTGCTCCCTGGCTGTCATGAGGTGAGCAGCTTTTCTACACCATGACATTCTGCCTCACTTTGTGCCCAGAGAAATTAAGTTGACCACCTATGAACTGAGGCCTCTGAAATTACAAATAACAAGTAAACTTTTCTTCTCTAAGTTTCTCCTGCTTGGTATTTTGCTCACGATTTTATAAAAGTGACTAACATCAGTATATTCTTCATTCAATTCTTTGAGGAGACAGGGAAAGATAAATTATTGGGAAGTGTCCCATGTTGCCTGGACATGGTGAGCATCCATGTGGACATGGTGAGGTCCTGTGGCCAAGCCTGACAGCTGGGAGAAGGGAGACCTCCTGTTGCTGTGGTTCCAGCTGCTTCCACCCTGAGAGCTGGTGCCACTGCTGCATGCTTCTCAAACCAGTGGCAGACATTGTATCTTAAGTAGAAAGCAGGATTCTAAAGTCGGAAGAACATTTACAAAAATCAGCGTCAAACTTGACAGATAAAGGAAATTAGTCCTGAAATACTTGCCTCCCAACAAAACTTGAGTAAAAACCCCAGGACTGTGTGTCTGAACCCTGGCCTTGTGGCTTAGACCCTCTTTCTCTATGAGTGCAGCATACGCCATCCTCAAGTGTGTCGAGGACCTTGGGAAAGCGTTGTTGCTGCAGGAAGCACAGCCTGCTTCTACAAGCTGTCCAAGCACTGACATACTTTCTTTTGAGATGATTTGTTTACTTATATCCATTTAATATTAGTAACAGTACATTGCTTTTACCAAAAGAAGTAGTCTTAGGCATTTTTAAAATGGGATCAAATTTTCTGTACAAGTGTTAAAAAATAAGAGGACTTGGCAGCTCCTCTGCTGCCCCTGCACGCACCTGCTAATCCCACTCTGCTCCGTGAAGAACTACCGTGTGTGTCTTGACTAAAGGTGCTCCCGGGAGGCAGCCATGGAGAAACCCTCCTGCCTCCAACTGGACCATAGCCACCTTCCAAGGCTGCCAGAAACATGGATTTTTGTTTAAGAAAAAAAAAAAAAGGGCAACAATCTGTATTTGTGTACACAGCCAACTGGCAGCTTTGAGTCATCCACAAGGTGTGAAAGCAATGAATCTCCATACAGTCTCCACATGACAACCCACAACCTGAAACCACAGATCTTCCACAAGCCGTGTTAGAGCACAGTCACCCTCCACCGCCAGCCCTTGCTTTTTTGAACTTACCTTTTCCCATACAGCCAGTTTATTACACCCTGTTGGCGCAATTGTGTTTGAATCCATATGATGCTGTGGCTTTTTGAGAGTGATATTGGGACTTGTTTGCTCTCATGCTCAACCATGGTTCCTCAGACAGGTGGGAGGCCCAGCACAGCAGTGAAGATGTAAAGGCGCTGATGCTGAAATGGCTCCACTTCCAAAATGTTTGGGTTTTACCACTTCACGTAAAATCCAGAACGTATTCCCAACAGGTGGGTAGCTCCTTCCTAAGTATAGATTTGTGGACCTTGCTCCCTAATTCCGTTACAGCTCATGGCTCCCAACCTGGTTCACACATCCGCATTATGTGAGCAAATGAGTAAAGAACACAGAATGGGAAAATAAACAAGGAGAGAAATGAATTACAGTGGATGGGGTAGAGAGAGAAGATGGGAGGGGAGGGGAGGGGGATAGTAGAGGATAGGAAAGGTAGCAGAATACAACAGTTACTAATATGGCATTATGTAAGAATGTGGATGTGTAACTGATGTGATTCTGCAATCTGTATTTGGGGTAAAAATGGGAGTTCATAACCCACTTGAATCTAATGTATGAAATATGATATGTCAAGAGCTTTGTAATGTTTTGAACAACCAATAAAAAAACAATAAAAAAAAAGAACACAGAATCCTGGGAGGAGTTTTGGTGGGCTAAGCTTTATGTAAAGAGCTACAGAGAACTGTACATCACCTGTGTTCACACCCATTGGCCTGAACTCAGTCAATTATGTGGCCACATCTAACTTCCAGGGTCTAAAAATGCCATGCCACCACGTGCTGAGGAAGAGAATGGCAGGATTAGGTGAACAGATAACCAGTCTACCATACCTGGTTTTAATCTGGACCTCATCCTAACAAATAGCATGTTCTTGTGCAAAATCTTCAATCTACTTTCCTCTGGATTCTTCCATCATTTTTTCAATACGTGGAGTAGAGAACTCCTAAAGGATCCTGTTCAACCTTGAGATCAATGTTAAATCAACCAAGTTCAATGACTGTCTACTGAAGGTAACGTGGGGAGATGACCCACGAATATGGAAATCGCTACCACCAATTTGCACATCTTCTTGAGTAATCTCTTCTTGCAGTTTAAGGCAAGCACAGACAAGCCAAATTCAGATTCTGTTCACGGTTCCACAACAAATCCTGTGATTGGCGAAGGTGGGTGGAGGCTTGAGAGACCTGGTGAAGTTGTGAAAGTATTCTACTGAGGAGAGAGAGACAGAGACAGAGACGGGAGACAGAGTGAGACAGAGAAACAGAGAGACCAGTCAAGCTCATATTTTTCTGGAGTGTATTTGTAAATAATTCTGTGAAACTTGCCCATATTTCTTCTTTTGCAAATAACACATATTTCCCAGTGGGGAAGGCCACCCTGAGCCAGCCACAGCCTTCCTACCTGGAGCCTGACGGAGCTGGCAGGAGAGAACACTCGCTCCCTCATCAGCGTGTCTAAGTGCAGACGGAGCCTGGTCACTACACTCTGCGTCTGTCAAACTCCCACAGTCATTCATAGGCTGGATGAATGAGTCAGGCATTGGGAGGCATTTTCCAACCCAGGCCTGGCTGTAAGGAACTTTCATCCTCCTGTAACAGTTTGTGATTGTGGATTCTCAGACTAAACAGTGTGCTCAATGACAAAACAAACATGCATGTTCAAAGTAGATTCGTTAAATAGTATAAATTCCAGCTTATGGTCATCTACTTAGAAAAAAAGCAGAACAAAAGAGAAGACTGGTGTGACTTCAAAGGAAAGGTTCATAACACAAAAACATATTAAAATATACGATAAATTGAAAAAACCTTCTCAAAAACAATCAGCCTAGTAAGCCCTTGTGAACCTGCCCTGTGTGTATCTGTCAGTCCAAGAAAGGCCACAGTCACACAGGAAAGTGCCCAGTCCAAGAGCGCAGGGGACGCCGCTCAGCCCTCTCAGCATCGACACAGCTGCCGCCTGCAGGTGTTCAGAGACTGGACAGAAAGCTTCCGCTCACCTACGGAATATGCAGTCGGGGGTAGCAAGATGTGGGCACGTTCCCACATGTGGGTGTTAAACCCAATCTCTTTCAAACTGCGGAGAAAAGTGAGACACAGGCCAGCCCAAGCTGCTGTTTTTCTGCCACAGTATAATTTTCTGGGTTTCCGGAGGCACACTCTGGTGGGGATCAGGAGTGAGAAAGTTGAATCGCAGGTTCTTACGCCACCTTTATTAGACTTGGGTGAAAAGGGTGAGTGGTAATACACTAATGTGAACTGTTAAGGAGGGTGTTGCTACCTCTCCAGTGTCTCTTTGCCGGGGAAGGATAGGTGATCACAGTCACCTGCAATGAGGGGAACTTTACTTCTGTTCAACACTGATATTTCTATGCCCACCATCAGGACAGGCGCCTCTGTACCTATTTATGAAGACTGTGCACTAGGCAAGGGAAGACCCCCTGGGCTCTGAGATCACAGAGGGGTGCCCTGAAACTCAGCTGTGCTGGAGGCTGGAGACTGGAGGCTGGAGACTGGAGGCTGGAGACTGGAGGCTGGAGACTGGAGGCCAGAGACTGGAGGCTGGAGGGAGAAGACAACCTGCTTCACCAGCAGGAGGGGCAGCTTCTCTGGGTGCCATGGCTGTGAAGTACGATGTCTCCACGCCCCAGCTGCTTTCTGTTCCAGAGTCACAAAAGGCAACACTGAGGTTCTCAGTTCTTTACATTTCTGGAATTCTTGGTCAGGCGTGGCTTAGGATCTGCTGTGTGGTTATCACCTCTCCAAACCAGAGCAGGCTTCCTCGGGAGCTGGGCACAGTACAGCAGCACTTCAGGAAGGAGGAGGCGTGGATGGGCATCAGAGGGGAGGACGGGCACTGCTTTTCTAAATGGCTGCTGGCTTTACATCTTCACCAGATAAGCCTCCTCGGAATCACCCCACATGGTTACATGTTTGAACTTCCTAAAAAATGTTCTAGCGGTATTTCTGCCTGTTTGGGTATAATTTCCTACTCTTCTGATAGACGTACATCATCTTGGTGGGTTAAAAAAATAGGTTAACAGGTGGGTGTTTTCCATCACAAATATGGGGCCCAGCAATGAGGTATGAGGAATGTCATATTAAATAGGTTTTGAAATTGTTCATTTTTAAGAACCCCTCTGCTGGAGTTGGGGATTGTGGCCACCAAGAGAGCTCTTAGTGAGAATGAGGCCCCAAAGGTGTATTAATCAGGGTTCCCCCAGAGAAACAGAGACATCAGAATGAATCTATGTATTTGTGATCTCAGAAATAAAGAGAGCAACACATCAACACATTCCGTGTGTGTGTGTGTGTGTGTGTGTGTGCAGAAAGATATTACTACAAGAAACTGGCTTATGTGTTGATACAGTCTGAGAATTACCAGGAGCTGTGACTGGCGAGCTGAAGGCCCTGGAGAGTCAGTGGTGTGAATTCCAGACTGCGTTCCTCTCCCAAGGTGGGAGAAGATCAGTGTCCCAGTTCAAAGACAATCAGGAACAGAGAAGGAGTTCTCCCCTACTCAGGCCTGAGTTCTGCCCAGGCCCTCCATGGACTGGATCAACACACCCCTGCTCGGGGGGCAGTCGGCCTTCCCCAGTCTGTCTACCAGCTCCAACGCCATCCCACCTAGGAGCTCACCAAGAGCAACGCTGAGCCCGGAGAGGAGTCAGGCTGCATTTTTCACGCCCTACCCCCATCACCTCCTGTCTGGTTTCTAGAAGGGCTGATCCCAGTGTGGGCTGAAAAAGGAAACACGGGTGACCTAGGGAATTCAAAGAGGCACTAGAATGTCTGAAAATGAAATCAAAGACAGATATGTTCACATGGTAGGCTCCACCCTTCTTTGGTTAGGTTACAGTCATGGGCTGAAAAGGAAATGCTATTTCCTTACACTATCAGTAATGTGGGAGATTAGGTTTTTCTTTCAGATTCTACATGGGCTACTAGGATACGACAGATATTTCAGAAGAAAAAAGAGCCAAAGAAAGTAAAGACTTTACTGTTGTTATGGCAGAATTAATAACATCTTTATTTCAAGGCCCATTTTGCTGGGTCATGAGTTTTCTCAAATGGTTTACAATGTACCAGGGGAAAAAAGAGAAATAAAATTACGATCACTTGTTGCATGATGATGGGGTGGGTATGTGTTGAGAAATGCATCGTTAGGCGATTCTGTCACTGTGGGAACATCTGGAGTGTACCTATGGACAGTGAGACAGCCCCGGCTCCACAAGGCAGCATGATCCTATGGCCACCATGGTATGTGTGCAGCCCATGACATTGTGTGGAACAGGACTGTTGTCCAGATAATGATGACACAACTGGAACATAGGATGGTTGATTTGGAGGTCCCTGGCCAGCAGTGAGAATGAGTGAGCTGGGTTTCTCAGTCTTAGATCCCAAGAGCCATTCAGTTAGTGAGTAAACAGTTTGATATCACCAGGTACCAAAACTTCCACTAGATAAAACAAGAATTGACTCTAATCAGCCCAACAGAATGTCTAAGCAGGAAAATCTGATGTGAAAGATCATAGTGTGACATGCGCTGTGATGTAAGTACACGTATTATTATGGTTTCACTCATTCCACAGAGGTGTGCTGGGCAGAAACAATATACTAGCTATGCTTCTCAGTGCAGAGGACAGAGTGTGAAGCCAAGGCTCCTTGCTGACCCCAGAGCTTGATCCTGGGGGGAAAGACATGTGAAAACACATGACCTTAAATGCAGTGGCCTTGCATGTGGTGAGGGTAGAGTGCAGGCCCAGTGGGGAGCTTCTGGAGGGTCCCAGAGCAGACGTGACTACACAGGAGAATTTTTTCATTGTCAGGGATGGAGTCACAGTATTTGGGTTAGGATTATTTTCTTTTCAGTCTCCATATATTTTTAGAAGAGGCTGAATGATAGGGCAGTGAACTGGCACAAGAATCTGAGAGCACCTGCCTTTAACCAGAGCCACTGTTTTGGACCAACCCCTGAGGGTGGTGGGCTGGGAGGATTCTGGGGATTCCGAGTGCATGCTCCATCTACTCTCCATATTTCCACTTCTTGAACACCAGGACATTTGAATGGCAGCGTTTGAATCCATCTGAGTAGTCTTTACCCTTATGTCATAATCGATCTCTGCTGAGCTCTTGACAGTGGGAGGAAGACGGTTTGACAAAGGCCACAGAGATGGGCTTCCTGGCACGTTAAATGCCCACTTCCCACACACCAGCATGGGCCAAGAGCAGCCGTGCGTGGCTTGCATGTGTTTTAAAAGTCTATTCAGGTAGCTAGTCTTTTAAATGCAGGACTCCTGCCATTGTCTAAAATGCTGCAGTTGGATGCTCTCCCTGCTTCTGGACTCAGGCCTGTGAAAGGCAGGCACATAGACCAAAGCAAGCACCTCCATCCCTCAGGGGTCTTTCCACCCTTCCAGGGCAAGCACAAGCCAGCTCTGAGCCCTCCTTCTGGTCACATGCCTGGCTGTGGACTTCTTATTTCTTCCACACAGTGGAAATGTCATGTTTGCAATTGCCAGTAGCCAACAGATGACTTGCCAACTTGGGACAAATGAAACAGTTTGATCAGCAGACCCTCATGATGATGCAGATCACCCCAGAGACCACTGATGCTCTCTGAAATAGGTGATTGCTCAGAAGACCATCAGTCGCTGAGTGGCATTGCCACCCTCTAGTACTGTGCTTAGTTCTTTTCTTCACAGAGCTATGAGTTGTTAGATGCTCTTGTCTGACCTTAAGGGGATATTAAAGCTTGGAATTTGCCTTTGGTATATGTAAAATTCAGATTACCCTCTTCTCTTTTCCTGCAGTTTTTCATGGCTTGTGTTTGCCTTGGTCTTTCATTAGTGGCTTCAGGGCTCTTGGTGAGCGTGACCTAAGACCAGCGGTTTTCAAGCCACGGCATGTAGTAGCACCACCAGGATGGCTAGTCACGGCCAGAGTGCGACCCTGTGCCCAGAGATTCTGACTGAGTGGGACTGGTGAGCTTCGGCTTCCAGATGGTGCTGATGCCCTGGTCTGGCACCACACTTTGGAAGCCTGGGTCTGGACCACCCTTGACTTGGACAGCGTTGCCAGGGAGGCCCCAGGTATTCCTGCCAGCCCAGCAGAGAAGCAAGGTAGCCGCTAAAGGGGGCCAAGGTGGCAATAACAAAGAGCCACTTCCCTTTTCTGCAATTAAATTTCACATCTTGAAGCAAAATAAAAATGACTTAGGCTTAGTTTTATTTATATTCAAATAGATTACAGTGATATAAAAATTAAAATCAATATTTACTTACAGGCATTAATACTTCCCTCCCCTAAATTAGTCTTCCACTGGTACTATTGATTTAAATTAACTTATATTACTGTTTTAAATCACTGATAAGTATCCCAAATTCAAGATTTCTCCAAAGAAATCTCTTGTTCAATTTTTAAATGAAAGAAAATTCTAGACTCCTTGACCTGAATAACCTTAATAAACCACACACACACCCTCTTCAAAAATGTGTGGACTCGGGGCTCAGAGCTCGCATTGCAGTGGAGTGAAGTAATGTGAAAGCGTGAGGGACTCCACCCATCCACTCCTCCCGCTCAGCTTCCGCCTCCACTTACAGGTGGCTTGCCAGAAGGAGAGGAACCGATGACCAAAAGATATTCCAAACAAATCAGGATCTTGGAAAAATAACTGGCATAACAAAGTACTCCAGCCCAGGGCCATGGGAGGGACACACGACCAAGCCCAAAAGAAACAGGCACATATTATCTTTCTTGTTTATTTTGACACTTTTCTTATGCAACATCACCATAAAACATTCAAATAACTACTCCCATTTTCAGTTAGTAATAATAACTGTAATCAATATTCAATTGGTCATTCTTAGGTATTTCAATATATGTTCTGTAAAAATTGAATATAGCATATCCAACACTCATATATTTTATATTTAATTTCCTAGACAGCCACAAAATCAAATTTTTTAAAGATGTGCTTTACAGATCCATTATCTCTGTATTACAGGTTCTATGTTTACAAATTACTGAGAGCTCTCTGCATTCATGATTTACTATTCATCACTATTCCTTTACTCTCCATAAAATTAAACTCAGGAAGACAACTCCCTAAATTTTCCCCACTTTCCCATTTCTGAGGAATCCTCTCCTTTATTCCCAACCATCAGACACATCTGCTGGATGTTTGCAGAGCAAGTGGAGAGAGGATGGACCCACGTTGGGGAGGCCCTCGCTGCTCAGAGAGGACAGAGAGGCGAGGCTCTTGATGACCACTCTGTCCCCGTCATCTCCGATGAGAGGGCGGCATCAAGGAAGCAGTGCAGAAAAGTTAGGAAAAGGGCTTGTCCCAGGATGGTGACAGACCTCGGGCCACTGAATCACAGCTCAGGGCAGGAGAGTGTTTGCAGATATAAGAGGAGCTCTTTTTTCCATGAGAAAATACTGAATTATGGGAGAGAAGCCAGATGAGTAGAGGAGGCCAATATTTTTCCAATTTCAAAATTGGCAAAAGTATGAATTCCAGAGATGATGGGCCAATCAGTTCAACATTTATCACTGACAGCAATTCAGAAGGAATTGTGAACAAGCAGAGGAGCTCTTAAGAAAGGGGCAGTGATCCCAGGATCAAGCTCAATTAGTTTCACAAAAAGAAACATGTTTTCTTTTTGTACTGAACAAGCCCACTTTGCTGCATCCTGACTCCATGAAGACTAAGGAAGAGTGACCTTCGGGCACACGGAGCTCTCTCAGCCCATCCATCTCCAGGCTCCCTGCTCCACCTGGCCAGAGCCTGTCCTTCTGGTTTCCCAGGTACTTGATGAAGCCACAGATCAACCTATCAGAGTGACTGCAAAACTGCCCAAAGCCCACCACTCCTTAATCAGGGTCCATCAAAGGGGCAGCCCTGATGACGTGTGATCGTGTCCTCTTCTTTATCAGATGTTATTGTCTGTTCACTGGTTTGGGTAAAGGCACAGAAGACACACTTGTGAGTTTTGCACATGACACAAAACTGGGAAGGATACTCAATATGGCAGATGACAGAACTGGGCCAAAAGAATTCAAAAAGAAGGGGCGTAGAACCAAATAAAAGAGATAAAATTTAAGTAGGAAACGTGAAGTCAGTTTCTGGGAGCTCATGGGCTACTGTCCACATGGTGGCCAGCAGAGGTCCACACCGAAGCTCAGGGCAGCTGAGTGTACATCTGCAGATGCATCTGCAGGCTGATCTCAGGAGGCATGGGTCAGTGTGCATCAGTGTCGGGAAAAGCTGGCCACTCACCCAGAGGGGCATGACCTTCCCTTGTGTGTCCACAAAGAATGCGTCCATCAGAGGACCTGAGGATGGGTTACAAGCCACACGTAGGAGGAGCCCTGGATACAGGTGACCTCTGCAGTCAGGGCTGGCCTGTGAGGGGAGAAGCCCCACAGGTATGTGATGAGCACGGCTAGATGGCTCCAACGGAATCGGATCACTGTTTGCCATTAGAACTGTGGGGGTCCAGATCACCACTGAGGTGGGGAGCTGCCTGTCGGAGGGGAGTCGTGAGTCTGGAGGACCCTCTAGGGGGCGGTTCAGGGGAGTCCGCATGGGCACCGGGACTGTCCAGGCCTTGTGGCTCTCAGTTTCCCTCCTCCAGGAACCAAGCTGGCCACGTGCTACACACACACACACACACACACACACACTCAGAGGAGAGTCTGGTTTGGAGGAGGCCAGAGATGTCTGAGTCTGTTGCCTGTTCCTGGGTGCTCTATCTCCACGTCCAGCCCCACAGGTCTTCGGCCCTTGCTGCCAATGCCACAGGAAGGGCTGTGGGGACAATGGGCTCGCTGTCCCGTTTTAATGAGGAGACTTTGCTTCCCTCACGGCTCCCCGTGCTCTGTTTGTTTCCGATGGCAAGGCTCTGGGTGCTGAAGTCATGCTTGTCCCGCGTCCAGGTCTGAATTAAGATAGCACGGGCTCTGAAAACCTGATGAAAATGTCTACAGACAATTAATGAAGGCCCTGCAGGTTGTCGTCGGTGATTTTTTTTAATTGCTTCCACAAGAAAGGAACACCAATTACTTTGGATAAAACAGAAATATAATAGAGGAACGTGTAATACACAAAAATTTGAAGATTAATTGAAACAGACACCGAACTTATTCTCTCATTTTTTAATAAAGTGAGATAACAGTTATGAAACATTTTGAAAAGCGTGAAGTGAGAACTCTGTTTTATTAAACACGGTACGACAGTAATTGGAGATAATAGGCATAGGAATCACCATGGGTTCTACCTCTGAGGATAAGCTTGCCGACGACGTCAGAGTTCTCAGTCGGTGTTTATCCTTCTCTGAAAGGGAAAACGATGAGCAAGCACAGGGAGGTCTGTGATCTGCCCCTGTCCTCCTCAACCTTGATTCTGACGCGAGCCCACCACAGACTTCCGCGTTACTTGGCGGTATTGTTTACCCTTCCGTCCATCCCTACCCGCTTCATCTGCCCATGCCTCACCTCTGTGTTTGACTCCTCCCGTGAGCGTTGATTGCTTCCTGTTCTAATCTCAATGGTGCAGGTGAAAGTGCTTGTATCCTGGGGTAATAGATCTTTAAGCCTCAGAGAATAATTCTAAATTTGCCAACAGTGAACCCTTTTCTTGAGACAGAAAAATCACAAGATGGCAGCCCTCAAATGCCTGGGGGCCGGAGGCTTGGGGCTGAGCCTCCTGAAGCTGTAGGGCCTGTGGTTACTTGTGTAAGGAATGCTTCCCTTCACCTTGTCAAGTGCTGGCTTTAAACACACCAACTTCTATTTACAGAACTAAAGGCAGAAGGGAACTAGACTCCTCCTGTCCAGGGCAGGGGACACACTGTGGTGTACTTGATAGCATCTCCACTATTTGGTATGGAAACCATATGCTTTAAAATATCAAGAAAGCATCCTAAAGAAGGTTCCAATTAGTGGATACTTGATGCAGGTTTATTGGTACTAGGGGAGCATAGCTAAGTGCTGAACCAGCCACAGTTGTGCAGAGTGGCTCTGAGCCAAGGTAATCCAAGAAGATGGAAACACTTTATCCTTAATATTAGAAATGTGCTCTTTATTCAAACCTCATTTGAGCTAATGTGTAAAACAATAGGAAGGAGTGGGGTTGAGCACATTTTAATAAGCCCATTTCTTTAAGGATCATAATGGGGATACAACTGGAATTACTGGGGATATGAGAATAGAAATAAGAGATTATATACAGAGAATAACTGGTCTTGTCATGCAGTATCGGATTTTTCGGATGGAGCGCCTACTCACAGAACAAAGCCTGACAAGTTATTAAAAGTTTTCTGACACTTCATTAATCTTATAGGTTTTATGTGAAATTTTTTTCTTGAGAAATTTTGACTACATCTTTGCTTACTTTCAAATGGGCAATTGTAAGAAATTAAACAGCTGAGGTTCCACAGAATGTAGTTGTGAGAGTAACCACATGTCAGTAAGCCTCAGAAGATATAAAATGAAATTCAGGTTCATTACCATGGCAGAAGATGTGCCTTTGCAAGGTCTGTCCGTCCTGGGTGGTTACATAGTAGTCTACACTCTAAATCCCTCTGCTTGCCTTGGTACTGTTACCTGAGCTCTCCTCTTCTCCCCACCAGTGGTCATTGCCCCTGTGCCCACGTACCAGCCCTGCCCCCTGCCTGCCCTGCACAGGAGCACCCTCCACTTCTGCCCACCTGCAGAGGCCCTCCTCCTCCCAAGTGCTACCTACTCAGCGCTACCTACTCAGCAAATGTCCTTTCACTGTGTTCCCCACAAAGCTTTATTTGGCTCTGTCCTCAGCTGATGTGACAGGGACATTTGTCTCTCCGTAGGGGGACAGAAATGTTCAGAGATTGCACTATCTGCTACCTAGCTTTATATTTTCAGACTTGACCCCTGGGTTCAACACACAGCAGCTGTTCCTGGCCTTTGGGGACATACAAACTCCTAGGAAGATTTGTGCTCCTATAGCCACTGCCCTTTGAGTGTACTTTATGTGACACCGAGTCGTCCTCCAGGCTCAGGGGTCACCTCCATTCTTTCCATACCCAAGGGCCGGGACTCTGATCCTGGTTGATGTCCTGTTGGTGTTCTCTAGCTCCCTATGGTTGAAAGTTCTTTCTGGGCCCCTAATCCTAGCCACTAGATGTGACCCTTGGGCTTGGAGGGAGGAGATGCCAAGCCATGCAGTGCCAATCAGGGAAGTGAACACGGGTATTCTATGACAACAAGAATGATATACTTATTCACTTAACTCAGTCAAAGTGGATGGAAATACATGTTCTTCAAGGATTTGGATGGTTGCCACCAGCAATAACTCATGCAAATCCCATCTTGATGGCCCAGTCTCCACAAAGTCCAGCAAGCCACTGCCCAGAGATGGACGGGCCCTAGCTTTGAGTTCACCTGGAGGAGTGTTTTGGTGTCAGCATTTACAGAATAACTATTAAGTGTTAGATATCATACACCTGAATCTGACCCTCATTTGTCCTCAAAGCAACCCTTGGAGGTAGATATAGTTTTAGACATAGGTGTGAGTCTAGGCCTAGGGATAGATAGGCAAAGGCATAGGTATACATACAGATGTAGGTGAAGGCATAGTGTAGGTTAGGCGCAGTCTAGGTGTCAACACAGGTATAGGAGCAAGTATAGGAATAGGTCTAAATATGGGTATAGGTGGAGGATAGGTACAGGTTCAGGTAGAGTTACAGGTGTACGTCTAGGTATAGGTATCATATAGGTGTAGGCTAAAAATGTAGCCATAGGTATAGACCTAGGTGTAGGTCCAGGTATGGTTATAGGCTCAGGCGTAGGCAGCAGGGTAGGTGAAAGCACAGGTATAGGCATAGGTTTACACATAAGTACAGGCAGGAAATCCACCTGAGATATTTTAGAGAGTAGAAATACCCACCTCAGCTCACAGCTCTGACCAGTAGGACACTCACAGGGAGAACTCAGGTGTGTACTGCTGGCATTGTCTCCAGGACATCTGTATCGATGGGGTCAGCCAGGACGTGCACGAAGCAATTGTTAGTATAAGACAGCAAAATCAGGTTTCCTTGTGCATGTGGTCCAAGTCTCCGCAGAAATATCATTTCCCTCATTAAAATAAAGGTGCCGGGTGCAGTGTCTACACCTGTAATCGCAGTGCCTGGGGAGGCTGAGGCAGGAGGATGGTGAGTTCAAAGTCAGCCTCAGCAAAAGTGAGGCATTAAGCAGCTGCAACTCAGTGAGACTCTAAATAAAATACAAAATAGGGCTGGGGATGTGGTTCAGTGGTCGAGTGCCCCTGAGTTTAATCCCCAGTATCAAAAAAAAAAAAGATAAAGGCTTATGAAAAATGGTTAAATTCAATGCTAACACTGACTCTGAGTATCTGAAAACTAACCATCAGCCTCTGTGTTAGTTGCTGCTCACAGGGGTGTCTTCCTGAGGCCCATCACCTGGCATCACCTGGGCACTTGTTATTGTCTTCTTTGTAATTTGCTAGCAATTTATGGTAGTTATGGGTTAAACAAACATGTTTCCTCAAGCAGCTCAATGCATAGAGGTGGCAACAAAGTGGGTCATGAATTCAAATGACCCCTGGCATAAAAGGCTAAGGGGAAGTCACTTCTGTTTTATTTAAAACTCTCAATAGAAACACTAGCGTTTGTCAAACTCCTTTCAATTTATATAGTAAAAACATATTGGCTAAAAGATGTTATGTCATTTTGAAGCCAATGTTGACCGAAAACTCGTGAATAACCTTGGGTTCAGAATGAAAAGTTAATAGCTACATGGGTGGCCAAAGCCAGAAATTCCAAAATATTAAGCCAAAAGCTTCAGATGGAGTATTGAATTTTATTTTTAGTAGAACTGCATAGCCTCATATTTTTACCATTTATATTTTATTGTTTTTCAATTATTCATAATAATGTGAATCCTTAGCAACGGAGAGCATTCCTTGTAGCCAGAGAGGGCATCCCACCTGAGAAAGCAAAGGAGAGGACCCACAGCCTACCTGCACTGACTGTCCTCTCCGTTGACACCCTCCTATTTAGAACCTGGAGAACCACAGTCATGCCCAATTTATATGTTTTGTATTTATTGTTTTTCTTGAAGAATTCACATAAAACTGAGGGTTAATATCAAATGACACATCAAATATTTCTTAATATTGCAGTTTATCTTGCTTGGATATAATTGGAGCTACTTTAGGAAGAGTACATTTAAATGTTATTAAATTAGTAGATATGAGAACATAAGGCGAAATGGAGGAACCTATTCAGTCCTGAAGGTTGCCTCTGAGTCCTTAGCATCTGGGATCTTTAATTCACTGGAGTCATGTTCTTCACCATGTATCTTTGTAGTAACTTCTACCTGTAAAAGGGATGGACCTCTGTGCCTCTTAGGTTCTCCCATGTGACTTTGAACCAAAACATGTAGATGTGGTGTTAATTCAGTCTTGACCCTTGACCTTAGGAAGATTTCCATGTTTCTACCATATCAGTTGTGCTTCTACTGTGGCCCTTAGAAAAACAGTCAATTCATCCTGGATGAAGATAGAGCTGAGTGTATTGGAGTTGTGCCCAGCCAAGACCAGGGTAGATTAATCCATTCCAGCTCATATGAGGAAGCCACCAAATACCAGTAGGACCATCCACCGAAGCCCAGCCCAGATCAACTGAGGAGCCTATAGACATGGGGACTAGATCAATGCTTACTGCTGCCTTCTGCTCAGATCCTTGTGGCTGTTGATCGTGCATCATTCTTGTGGCAATTGTTAACTGACATGGCACCTTAGAAGGCTCATCCCTCATCAGTGAACACTCAGGAATGAGCAGATCCTCTATACTTCATATCCTTAGCCTACGAGTACTATTGGTTCCTTCTCCTTATCAAGCACTTCATAATGAGAAGAAAAATACATTCGTTTTCTACTGCTACCTGGAAAACTACCAGAAACTTAGAAGTTTAAAACAGCACCCACTGATCAGCTCACAGTCCCCTAGGACAGATGTCTGGCACGAGGTGGAAGGGTTCTCCTCTCAGGGATTCACGAGGCTGAAGTGAAGGCCTCAGCTGCACCGCGTTCCTTTTTGGACTCTGGGGAAGAATCGACTTCCAGGCTGATTCGCATCGTTGGCAGAATTCAGTTCCATGTGGTTGTAGGACTGCGATTCCTGTTTGCTTGCTGGCTGTTGATGGGGGACCATCCTCAGATCCTAGAAGCTGTGCGCATTCCATGACATGTGTCCCAGCCATAGCCAAAGTACCAGATGGAAGACCTGCACTTCACCCGATGGCTCCCCTACGCTGAAATCCTTCCAGCCAGGACATGCTCAGTTCCTTCCCAGGATTCACATGCATATTCCCAACCCACCCAAGTTCATCTCCCCTCCTTAAAGTCAACAACTTGGGACTTTAATTAAAGACGAAAACTATCCCTTCACAACACTTCCTGTCAGTGTTTTATTGAATAACTGGGAGATAGATGTGCAATTGCTGGAGAGAAAGACTCTTGTGGAACATCTTAGAATTCTGCCCATCACAAAAAAGCCACAAATTACCACGGGGTTCACGCATTCATCGATTATTTTATTTAGCACACTTTAACTGATTATTTTCTACAACACTGACCATAATGTAGAGTTCTTTTGTGTTTATGAGTTCATAGTATTTCCTGGGCAGGGGACAAGCCAACTAATAATGACTGACTGGTGTAGCTGAAGCCGGAATCCATTCACCATGCACTATTCAGAGTTAAGTACTGGGTTAAGAGACACAGGAATAATTCTTAGTGAAACATTAACATAGCAAAAGGAAAAAGATGGTGTGAGACTAGGTGATGAAAAAGAAGGAGGAAGCTATTATTTCAGGCAATTAAGTAAAATCCAATATCTGAAATTAAGTTAATAATTAGCAATGAGAATACAGAATAAAGGATAGACCTGGGGGGAATAATTCAGCCATATTTTACATGCTGAGCTTGAAATACCAAAGGAACACCCAGGAAGGAGATTTCTGATGGCAGTCATATCCCTCAAGAGGGACTCAGGATGTGTCATCATTCCAGAGATGTGAGTGGGATCAAGAGTGAAGATGTGCCAATCCAAATGGAGAGGTCACAGAGAAAGGTGAGGGAAGTGTGGACCATTTCAGACACACTAGTATTTTCTAGAAACCTGAATATTCATGGATGCTTTTTCTCCTCTTTGAAATCACTTGAAGCACATGTCACTGTGATCCCAGATTTCCGGCAGGGGTACCCAAATCCAACACAAGACTGGCATACAGTAGCTCTGCAGCGACTCTCTGCTGATGGATTAACGGTGGACTTGTAAATCAGAGCTCCCCAGATGGTTGCTTATGCCTCATAATCATTCCAAATCCTTAGGCCAGATGAGATAATGCTCTTGAAAGCATTGTAACTCAAATGCGCGCTAATGGTATAAGTTGTTACAGATAGCGGGAGCAAGTGGACAGGCCCAGGAGAAGAGGCGAGGAAGGAGGCTCAGGGCTCCAAAGGGTTTGAGTGTTATGGCCCCAGCCTGAGTCGTGAAGCCTGCGAAATACATGGGACCTGACACAGGATGGGGATCTTAGCAATTGGGAGGCAGAGGTTCATAGGTGCTATTACCCTCCAAAGAGGAGAATCTGAGGACAGATGTCCATTTTCTCTTGCTAAAAGGGTATCAGGAGTATCCCAGGGTCTGGGAGTTGAATAGAAATTTTCAGACACAGTAAGATTCCTCTTGGGGTCCTGGATTCTTCCTGTTAGGGGTGCATTCATATTGGCAGTCCCCTAAACCTAACCTAAGTGATACAGTGCTGGCCCATTGTTGGGTGTCTGGGGCTCCTGTGAACAGTGGGTCATCACCTGGCCAGCCCCGCTCATGGACATGCACGCTCCTGCTGCTCCCGGGACTCCAGCTTCTTGCCAGACCCAAGTCTTTCCTCCATGGACTCCTCGGCAGGCCTGCCATCCATGGAGACTTTCGCACCTCCTGGGCTCTTCTGTCTCCAGAGTGTCACCCTGGGTTCATCTCCATGTTGTGACTGTCAGATAAAAGGAAATCTCATCCAGTAAATCTTCATTGACCCTGTATGTTTGTTTCCTTTTTAATCTTATCATATTTTGGATTGTTCAAGAATTTAAGGATACTGAGACTTTGAGTGTGCATCACCCCTAAATCTGAAGATGGGCTTCAAGAGGTCTCTGCTGAGAGCAGAGGAGTGGAGTCCAGGAAAGGGGCTTCGCAAGGCAAACAAGATGTTCTTCACGTTCAGTGCTCATTGGGTGACGCTTGGCAGGAAATGCTTGGGATGCCTTAAGTGAATCAATTCAGCACTGTGATTATTTTGTGTATTTGTAATAAGACTTTCATGGGTGGCTCTAAATAAATGCTTATGTTATGCTCTTATGAATACTGTGATTAAAATAGGAAAATCGAAGTCCCCAGCTCTCCCCCAATGGAGAATGGCAATTGTCTGTCAAGAGATGTGGTTTCCACTCTTTCCCGCCTTATCTATTCACCAGGCAGGGGAGGCACTGTTTTCTTTAATTTTATTGCCAGGCCTGTCACCAACTGTGGTCGCTTCTTCCCTCCCTAGTTCCTCCCAGACTCATCTCTCTCTATGGCCAGCCACCCCTGAGGAGAGCACTTCCACCTCCTGTCTGGTGGACAATTAAAGGAGGATGGAGCTGACCCACAGGAAGAGGAAACTTCACCATCACATCCAGTGAGGCAGAGAGCTGTTCTCAGGGGTCTGACTCCTTCCTCCCCTCCCTCCCCCTTTCTCTGCAGACATTAACTAGGCAGACACCAGCATGTTCAAGTCACCAAGTTCACACAGACCAACAGTGAAACCCCCTTCCTCAAGGGAGCTGAAGGTGACACACTCTCCCTGTGTCACAGCAGAGGAAGGGGGGGCAGCCACTTGGTGCTGGGACTTGGCAGAGGACGCCCAGGGAAGGCGTTGTCTTCTCTGCCAGGTGTTAAAAGACAAGCAGGGCATAGACCATGTTTTGGTCAGCCTTTTGTCACTGTGACCAAATTTCCTGAGGAAAACAGCTTGGAAGAGGGAAGATTCATCGGAGCTCTGGTGTCAGAGGTCTGTGTCCACGGACTGCCAGCCATAGTGCTCTGGGTCCCAGGTGAGCAAGCACATGGTGGCAGAAGGTCACAGTCACAGTTACTCAGCTCATGGGAGGGTCAGGAAGCAAAGACAGGGAAAGGGGAAAGAGTCTCGGAGAAGATGCAGCCTTCCAGTGGGCCACCTCTGCCAGCCACGTCCCACGGCTCACAGTGGCCACCGGCAATAACAGGACTGATTAGGTCACAGCTCTCCCAATCCAATCATTTCACCTCTGGACACTCCTGCATGGACACGGATCTTTGGGGGACACCCCAGATCCAAACCATAACAACGAAGGAACAGGATTCTGCTCCAGGTGGAGTGGCAGACAGCGGCATAGAAGATGCCAGTGGAGGATTCAGAAGGTTTAGAGCAGAGGCCTGGGGCGACTCAAGGGCCAGAGTCAAGAGGAAGAGCTGGAGCAGGAGGCCAGGCACGGAGATGGGACTGGGATCTGGATGGGACTCCCAAACCATGCTGGGAGGCGTGGAGTTCTTCCTAAGTGAAGGACAAATGACATAGGATTGGAAGATTTAAAACAAGGAGAGGCATGAGTAGATCACTCCTTTCTTGTGAGGTCATCCCTTGAGAATGTAGATTTTTATTGAGCCAAGGCCTCATTTTGTGCCTCCAATCAAGGAGCATACCTGGTACGTAGTAGGCACATGAAAATTTGGATCTGGGATGTCCTCCATTTTTAGCAAGTGAATGGGTGTGCATTTTAAGAGAATGAAAGTAGAAAAAAAACAACACTATGTTCAAGTGTTTGGGTGGATTCTAAACACAATGCTCATAATCAGATTGAGAGCTATAGTGAGACTTTACACCACTGTGTAAGAACTGACCTGATGGTAACAGTCTTCAACAGTTAAGTAGCAGGATATGTCACATGAGCATGGCCTTCCTGACTCGCACTTGGACGGCTCCAGGAGTTAATTCTCACCAGTAAGGTGGACGAGCCTCCAAACCGAAGAGAAGAAAGGTCACAGGTAGAGGATGGGTGGCGGTCATGCAAGCTGGCATGCCACACTAGACTGTGATTTTCCCAGGCTGTGCTAGGAACTGGAGGAAGGAGAATTAAACTCTCCGGCTGCCTCGGATGTCCTCACACCAGTCCCTGCAATAGTCCCTAAGATATTTTTCTGGTTCCCATCTCCACTCCCACACTTCTGGTCCAACCAACCTGCACTCTGTCAGACTAGGGCTCCCTAAACGCCCGTTTCATCATGACATTGCCTGGGTCAAGCAGTTACCACCTAGACAGCGTTCATCTAACAAGTATTTATGGTTTGGCAGCCTGGGCTCCTGGGCTGCAGCAGAGCACACATGATGAGCCATCGGCACTGTCCGCCTGGTGCTCTGAGCTGGGGCAGAGGAGCTCCATGGCTAGTGGCTCGGCACCTGGGCCAGCTCTGGGCAGAGCTGAGGTGCCATCCCCTCTGAATGTACATTGTAGACAGATGGTGCCACCTTGCAGTGCACCGTTTTTCTCATCTGTCAAGTGGAAATTGCAATTGCTTCCCATGGCGCAGTGTGAGGGTCACATGCAAAGAGCCATCGAGGAACAAGCGTCCAAGGATTCCATAGATGCCAGTCTTGGTTTTGTCATCCAGAGCTTCTGCCTTTCTTTTAGGACAGTCTGGTCTGGCTCTTACTTACCGTGCACACTTTTTATGACTATTTCAAAAGCTTGCCTTCCTACTCTGGGTGGTTACTCCTTATTTACTATTTCTCTTTCAAATTTTATCCAAGGAAAGAAAACTCTAGGCCTATTTAGAAAAATGAGAAAGTTTTCCTGATGTCCAATAAAAGGTTTACTTCCTTGTCACAGGACCACACATCTATCCCCCCAAGTTCTGGTTCAAAGTGACACCAGCAGATTAATAATATTTGACTACGTTGGATCCCCTTTCAATTATTTGGAGGTGTGGTACAGAGGGGCAGTATGCAAATAAATAAGTCTGGATTCTGCTCTGCTGAGCACACCATTATGGAGGATGAAGGTCACGTCTCGTGTTGGCCTTGACATTACCTTACAGAGTAACAGATAACATACTAAAGTTTTGGAGAAGACAGCTGAGATTCACAGAAATTAAATGATTGTTCCTTCAAGAGCAATGCATCCTTACTTCACAGTCCAAATTTTCTCTCTTTTACTATTCTCGCTCTCCCAAGAGTGTAAGATCTTTTCTGACGTTTTTGAGAAGCTCTTTAGGTCAGTGTGGATGGTTGGTTCCTTCAAATTTGGCAGCATTTTGGAGTTTAGCGAGACCACCTTCTGGAGATAACTGTCCATCTAGGGGAATGGCCTACCCATCCTGCAGGGCCCTGGCACTCAGGGAAACAGGTATTGCTTACAAAGTCATTCCAAGTACAGCGAGGCTGCTAGCTATTAAGTGTCTGGAAGCTATTTCACTATTTTTAAGTAGCCAGGATTTGCTGCTAATATAGTCAGAGTCAGCATTACACCCTCCGCTCATAAATGACTTATTTAGAAAGAGCAAGACATGTTGTGACTTGGCTGTCTTCTAGTCTTTGGAGATAAGGTAAAAGTTCCTAGTAACGGAACATGAAAACAAACATATTACTATTATTTAACATATGTTACAAGTAAATAACTGGAGAACACACATTTGTCTGCCTTCCCCTCCCTTTTATTATTTCCTTTGAACTAATGTGTTCACCCAGCTGCCAAACATGTGTTTTTCTGGTGACGGGCTCTTTGGGAGGAGCAGCCCCAGCACGATTCTCTACTGTCCCCTGCCCAGCGCTCCAGCACTGAGTGCCGGAGACTACACTGAGCAGCTTCCCTGGTACAGTCTTTGGTCAAGGTCAAGGTCGAGGGGTTCTGGTTTGCTATTTACTGTCATACAAAGACATAGTCTATCTTTTCCAGAGTGGCCTGCTGTATGGAAAACTAGTGACAGATCTGTTTGCTTTCACTGAAAGTTCACAGGAGATTGTTTTGGGTCAGACTGTTCACAGATAGCAGGAGTGCACGGTGGACCTCTGCTGGCTTTCTAGCACTGGGCAGGTGAGCGTGAACCTGGGTGCTCTCTCTAGCCGGGCTACCTGGTAGGTTACCTAGCCTCTCGTGTCTCGGATTCCCTGTGGGATATTCTCATAGGGTGTTTGAAGGGGATAATGTAATCAAGTACGTAATTCCCTGGTAGAGTGGAGATGGTAAGTGCCTCTGTAGGCCCTGTGTTACGGGCTGGTTGGCCAGCCTGCCGGGAGGTGGTGGAAAGGGGCCCCCCGGGGAAGAAGTCATTGGAGGAGACCCCTGAAGGAGATACTGAGACGTAGCCACTTCCGCTCCTTCTCCGCTTCCCAGCCATGAAGAGAGGAACATCTCTGCTCCACCATGCACTCCTGCCATGGTGTCCCACCTCACAAGGACCCCAGATAAATCCTTCCTTCTTGAAATTGATATTCTCAGAGACATATTGTGACTTGGCTGTCTTCTAGTGAGTGAAACCTGCAGAATACAAGTCCTGAGAGCCGAGCACCGTGGAAGTCACTGCTGCCGTGGTGACGGTGAAGCTCTACACAGTGGTGACCAGGCTGGTGATGCTGGCAAACACCAAGTTGTGAAGAAAACCTGAAACCAGCAGAATGATCACAGCTCCTGAACGATTGACAGAAAAGACAACTGTGATGATTAAGTCACCTTCACTGCCTGTTTGTTGTTTACTAAATAAATGAATTGACCGCCCTGTCTAAATGGTTTGGACAAATTGAACACAAGACACAAAATGTCATCTTTCTACCTGCTACCTCATTTTGGAAGCAAAATATTTTATAATTTAATTTTGGATTGAGTGACTTAAAAATTGCATATTATGATTCAGTTACATAAGATGGAACCTTTGTCTCTTTGTTTTAAATAATCCAAGTCAAGTTCACCAGTCTCTTTGTACAAAGGAGTAAATATTTGAAGTAACGTTGGCTTTTGCCTTATCTAAAAGTCTCTTCCAAGTTATCTCACGCTCTCTGGAGTAAGCAATCTGTCTTCTAGAGGTGTCTTCTTCAGTTTTCCTAAATATGTTTCAGATTACAGAAAAATTGTCGAGATACTGTAGGGAGGTCCCACTATAAATTCCCCCTATCTTTACTATTTTACAGTAGGACTAAACAGTCATTGAGCTTAATGAACCAATTCTGCTCCTTCCTTAAGAAGTGGCATATCTTACTCAGAGGCTGAAGTCCTGAACTTGATTTCCCTCATGGACACATTACTGCTCACGGTCGGTCTTGTCTCCTCATCTCCTCTTGGCTGTGGCGATTCCCAGGCTTCTTGGGGTGATGACATGGCAGTTCTGAAGAGATCTAGTCAGGCACTAATGGAATGTGGGTCACAAGTGGGATTTACCTGATGTTCTTCTTCATCTTAGTGCTATAGATTGAAGGTCCTGAGATGTGGGGCAGAAGGCTGATCAAGTGTCAATCCGCAAACGCCATCAAGCAACGTGACCTGTCACCATGAGGTTGATCGCGCTGTGCTGCCTGAGGGAGTGTTTGCCAGGCTTCTTTTCTGTAAAATTACTCTTCCCCACCTTCATACTGAATTATTTGAAAGGAAGTTTCTGTGTAAAACCACACAGAAGGACTGGGGTGTTTTGCCTTATAGGTGGAGCATGTACCTAAATTATTTGTAATCTTCTGCATGGAATACTTACTTATTCTTCTTCATTTATTTATTTATTCACCTGATTGTTTATATCAGTATGGGCTCATGAATATTTATTTCACAATTTAGGTTGCAACCTAATTCCACTTTATTTTGTTGCTGAGATTGTCCTAGATTTGGTCATTATTCTTTCTGTTGGCTTCCCTCTCTTTGCCATACCCCTTGATTTATTGTTCTGAGAGATTCTGTATTTTCTGGCATTTTGAGGTATTCCAGCTCCTCTTGTCTACCTCCAATCCTCGTCAGAATCAGCCATTCCTCCAAGCATCCCGAATCCTTTATCAGAGACTATTGAGAAAAGGAGCCGTGGTGTGTGGTGGCTTCTCAGCCCTCTCTGCTGACAGAGCAAGGAGTGCAAGTTCTATCAAGGGTATACCTGCAGGGCAGTTTGACCCCATGTCCAGGTATGCATGGAATACTTCCATATATGGCCAAATAGTTCATATTATGCTACATATGAATTTATTTGCTATCTCTGAGACTAATCCATTACCCCCTGGATGGTTCTAGTCTCTTTCTCTTGCTTATCTACTTCCCACTCCAATGCTGAGAACACTGGGCCAGCGAGCTTGTTACCTATAACCACGTGAAGGACTCTATAAACCACAGTGCAGTACTCAGTTCTTGTGCCTTATTCACAAAAGCAAAAAGGCAGAAACCTCCCATCCCCTTCAGGGAGCCTGTTCCATACATCTATGATGCAGCTAAATGATTTCATCACATTAATCCCTTTACCCAAGGACCCTTGACATTTAAATACTGTTTTTAAAGAATTTGCAAGCATAGAGCTTCAGTGCTTATGTTATAAAGCTCCATGAATTTTAAAAATGCATGTTATCATGTATCCACCTTTGCAATACCATACAGGATAGCTTAATACCTTAAAAATGTCCAGTGTGTGATTTATGTGACGCTGTCTTTTCCCTTCTAGTACCAAACACTGATCTCTTTACTATTTTCATAGTCTGGCTTTTTCCAGAATGTCATGAAGTTGGGTTCATATGGTATGTTTCCTGATCAGATTGACTTTTTTCACTTGGAGGTAAAGATTAAAGATCCATTTTATGTCTTTTAATGATGTACAACATTCCATTGTGTGGATTACTGAGATTTACTTATTCATTTATTTATTGAAGGACAACTTGGCTGCTGCCAGTTTGGGGTGATTATGAATGAAGTCACTATAAATATTTCTTGTAAATTTTTGTGCAGATGTAAGTTATTAAATCATTTGAGTCAATAAATAAAATTGGGAATGAAATTACTGGTTCATGTACAAGTCTATGTTTAGGTTTGTAAAAAATTCCCACGCCGTTTCCCAGAGCGGCCCCACCATTTTGCATCCTAAATATCAGCGAACGAGAGCTCCTCTTGCTAGGATCCTCACCAGCACCTGGAATTAACAGCTCTTTTGTTTTGTTGCAGACATTCTTATACGAGAGAGTAGTATTTATTTATTTTTTAATTTAAAATTTCCCAATGGCAAATGATATTGAGCATCTTTAAATCTGCTTATTGGCCTCATGTACCTCTTGTCTGGTGGGGCATCTGTTCAGATCAAAGCCCACTATTGAATTGGGTCGTTTGTGTTACAATTGTTGTCTTAGAGTGTTTTGTTTATTATAGATAATAATATTTTATTGGGTATTTGTTTTGTGAGTACTTAACCCCACTCTATAGCTTTAATATTTATTAACAGCGTCTTTCACAAAACATGCATTTTTATCTTAAGTTCCAATTATTTATTGTCTTTCATTATGTTTTTAATACCTTTATTTTATTTATTTATTCTTATGTGGTGCTGAGGATTGAACCCAGTGCCTCCCATGTGTAAGGCAAGCCCTCCACCACTGAGCTACAACCCCAGCCTTCCAGTATGTTTTTGGTTTGAATCAAAAGCTCATCAGATTTAGAGTTGTGATCTTTGTCTCCTTCTCTGTACAGGTGCCATGGTTTTCTACTTCACATTTAGACCAAGAATACATTCAAGTTTTAGGAAAGATGTGAGGGCGTGTGGTTCTGAATGCAGACGTCCAGCTCGGCCAGGGCTTGCTCTTGCCACTGTCCTTTCTCCACTGCATCAACTTTGCCTGTGGAGCAGGGAACAGTGGCATTTCTGAAGACTCTTCCTGGGCCCTCCACCCCTGGGTCCTCACATTGCTGCTCTGTGCTGTTGACTGCAGCTTCCTAGTAAGAGCTGAAAGTAGGGGATGTTCCTTCTCCAACTTCCTTCCCATTTTTCTGTATCATTTTAGCTGCTCCAGGTCTTCACCCTTCCACATAGGCTGGATACTCAAGTTGTCCTTGACTACATAATGTTTTGCTGGATTCTCATTGGAACAGAGGAGACTTCACATCCTAAGAATATTGTCTTTCAATCTGTGAATACAGAATACTGCCCCATTTTTGAGGACTCTTTGATTTCTTGCATCAGTTTTTGTTTTCCACAAAGAGATCTTGCATGTAGTATGTATAATTTATGTTTAAATATTTTTATTATCTTGGTGTTATTAAAAAATCATTGTTTTTTAACAATTTCAAATTCTAGGATTTTTTTTTGTGGGTATATAGGAGAGGAGTTGAGTTGTGCCCTGAAGCTTTGCTATATTTTCACACATTAGTTACAGAGCTTTCTCAACATTCTTACTCAGTTCCTTGAGACTTTCACATAGAAGTCCATGTGATCTAATCTCCTTGGTAATTTATATCTTTCTTGTGAATCTGTTTATCCTTGCTGTCATTTTCTTGTTTTATTGCACTAGCTGGGACCTCCAATGTGATGTTGGGTATGAGTAATGAGATCATATCCTTACCTTGCTTCCAATATCATAGGAAGAATACCTGGTTTTCATTAAGTATAATGTCACCTGTGATTGTTTTTAGATACTGCAAAGTTAGGTAAGGACCACTGAAGTTCTAATTTACTGAGAGCTTGTATCATGAGTGAATAGTGGAGGTGTCAAATGCCTTTAGTATAGACTGATAAAATTTTATGACTTCAGTTATGACTTATCAGATATGATCTTATGACTTTCCTTTACAGATATGGTGGGTTACAGTGATTGTTACTTTAATGGTGACCCAGCTTTTCATAACTAGAATAAATCCCACTTTGTCATTAGTCTCATTTTTTATTCAGTGTTGGGTTTGACTTGCTAATATCTATTGAGGACTTTTATGTCTGTTCATGAGAGGTATGATCTGTGATTTTCCTTTCTTATATTGTTTTTATTTGGTTTGTTTTAGAGTAATGCTACCTCAGAGAGGGAGGCAGAAAGTACCTACTCCAATTTTCTGGAAGAGATTATAGAAAAGTATCATTTTTTTTCTTAAATTTGTGATAGAAATGATTTGTAAGTTTTCTATCCTACTTTTCTTTTGAGGATTTCTAATTATAAACTTAATTTATTTAATAGTATAGTTCTATCGGGATTACCTGTTTACTTTGTGTAAGTTTTGATATTATCGTCTTTCAAGTCCAGATATTAAATTGCAGGCCCAGAACTGCTCATAGTATGTATCTATTATCCTTTTCATGTCCATAGGATCAGCAAGGACCCTCCTTTCATTACTGATACTCATAATTTTGTGTGTTATCTCTCCTCCTCCTCTCCTTCTCCTTCTCCTTCTTCTTCTTTTAACCTGCCTAGTGTTACTTGTTAAGTCTATTGACATTTAAAAGTAATCAGGTAAGGCTGGTTTGATTTTTTTCTCTATTATTTTCCCAATTCATTTTTATTAATGTTTGTTGTGTCTTTTTTCTTCTTCCTTGCGTTTTTCCCAGGGTAGAGCTGACATTGTCAAGTTTGTTTTTCTTTTCTAACAAATGCATTTAATGCTGTTTCTAAGCTCTGCTTTTGTCATAACCTAAGATTTGGTTAATTTTTAGTGTCATTTAAATTTAGTTCAAAATATTTGAAAAATTTTCCTCAGACTTTGTTTTCAACCAAAGTGTTATTTGGAATTGGATTTTAAATTCCAAGGTTTTTCATCTGTGTTTCTGTTATTGATATCTAATATAATGTCACCTTTTTCTCAGAACACACTTTCTATGATTTCTATTTTCAAAATTTGTCAAGATATGTTTTGTGACCCCAAATGTCTTCTATCTTGATGGCTTTTCCATGTGAATTCAAGAAGAGCGCTTTCTGCTGTTGTCAGGTGGAGTACTGTACATGTGTCTGGTGTCAATGAAGCTGGTAGCACTTTGGGGTTGGCTATGTCCTTCTGCCAGCTTGGGCTCCAGTTACCCATGAAGCATTGTTGAAGTCTCAACGTTCCTGTCCATTTCTCCTACCTGAACATCAGTTTTCATGTCATATGTTTTTACATGGATGCTGGCAGGATACCCTTTTAGGATTGTTATATCAGCATCTTTTGGGGGTGGGAAGATAGCATTCTGGGGTGGTAGGAGGAATTATAAAGATTTCCCTGCAAGTTTTCTACCCCTGGCTGCCTTGTCAGATGTCAGTCTAGGCTGCTGAGAAGGGCTGGTGCAGATTAAGATGGCATCCTTTCAAAAGGGAGATGCTCCTGATTTTTCCAGAGGGTCCGATTTTAATGCAGGAGCTCTGAAGAGCAGAGACTGTTCTCTGGCTGGAAGGAAAGAGATACGACTAAAGTGTAGGTTAGAGAGATGCCCAGATGCCCAGGAATGGTGTGAAAGATGCCCCAGCTCTGCTCTGAGGGTTCCATGATCAGGAGTGCGGCTACCTCTGAAGCCAAGAGCAACCCTTCACTGACAGCTACCGAGGGTATGTGGCCCGGCAAGTCTCCCTCCTTTGACAAAGTTGTCCTCAGGCTCCTGAGTCTTTTCTGACCAAGTCCAGCCCTTGGCTTCTCCCTATTTGAGCAACAGTCCAAGTCAGTGTAACAACACCCCACCCTGGGAGTCTGACCATGCTTGGTATGTTGTTGAGCGTCCTTCAGCAATGACCCTGTCAAGGTGGTTCTGCCAGGAATCTCTCATCCCTGATGTTCTCTTTCACTAACTTTCCACCCACTGATCCCTTGTGCTGCTGGAGTCGGAGATGCTTCCTTTCTCTCTCCCACTTCAAGACCCTGCCGAGAGGTCCCTGCACCAATCTCCACGACACTCCCTGAATGGAGTCGGCCCTGCTATTCTCTAGTGTCAGGAATATATATATATATATATATATATATATATTTTTTTTTTTTTTTTCTTTAACACAACTGAATTTCAACAACCTGGAACAACTCATAAACAAATTCTTCTCCAGAGCCTAAAGAAGAAACAGACAGAATCATCATCTGCCCAGCAAGTACTGCTTGACAGTTCTCCTTCTCGCCATGGCTGTGTTCCTAGAAACGCAGGTTCGCCTAGTTGTACTTCCTCGCCTTCAGCTCAGCACACCTGTGGCTGAGGAATTCTGTCCCATGCCCCACGCTCTCCTGAGACTCCTACCAAGATCCCCCACAAGGAACTGTGAGCCAGCCAACGGTCCTACCTTTGCCTGTATCCTCATCAACTTGACCTTGTTAACCCTGAGACATGGCTCAGCCTGGTTTGGGTTCTCTGCAGATTCTCGCTGCTGCACTGTTGACTCCTCTCTCCTCTTTGCAGACTCTCCTCGTCTGTCTCATTTTTCCGAGGTTGGGGCCCTTATCTCTTTTTGTGCCTCCCTTTCCCTATAGCAGTTGGCCTTTGGGGCTTCATTAGTCTGGCCTCCCTCAAGCATGTTCATCTGGTTTTCTCTGACTACATTTAGACGTGCTTCCTAAGTGCATGTGCCACATCGACCACTCCACTTCTCGTCCAGGAAGCCATCAGGCTGGACACTGTTTGGAAAACTCTGTTACAGGGCATTATCACTCCCTGTGGAGTCACTCCCTGAGGCCACTGCTCCTCTCCATGTCTATTCCTTCAGAAGAAAGGCCGTACATGCAGATCACCAGACCCAAGGTTGGCTCAGGAGCAGACTCACACTCTGCTTCTTTCTACAGTTCTCTATTGAGTCCACTCTGCCTGGGACTGTGGGTTAGTGTCTCTGGAGCTGCTGGCCAGCCAAGATGGCCACCTGCACAGGTACTCTCACTCTGGAGTTCGCAGTGTTGACACCAGCCATCTGTGCTGGTCACAGAGGCACAGACTGAGTGTAACTATTGCAGGCTCCCACCTTCTTCTCCAGGTGTGCTGCCTCGCTCCCCAGCACACCTGGACATGCCCTCAGCACTGATGACCCTCGGTGCATTTACAGCCTGTCTCTGAGATTTGTGGAAGCTGAGGTTGGGAATGGACGGCACCGAGGTGGTGGGAAGCTGCGATTCAGCCTGCCAAGCCAGGAGCATGCCTACAGTTTGAAGGTGAACATGTGCAGCCGTCTCACCTTGTCCCACGGTGGCTTTCCCCTGGCTAGCACTGTCCTGGGTCCTGCTTCTGTTTATTGTGAGGGTGCTTTGGTTTTCTCTTCCTTTGTTTCTCTTTTTGATGTAGCTCTGTTCTTCACGTACTTCTGAACAATCACTAAGGTGTTTAGTACCTGTCCCGTCCCAGCTGGCCTCACCATTCCCAAGCTTGACCATACTTCAGATGGACTTCATCCTGACCCTTATCCTTGACCTCTCTGCCTTTTGTCCTTTTTAGAAAACCTTAGATTTCTTTCTTTGTGCCTTTGAAACCAACAGGAAAAAATCAGCTAGACAGTTTTACAACCCAAGAATGTCTTTCTTCAGGATCCGGGAGCCATGTCTTTTTTTTTAAATACACAGCAGTGGAATGCATTACAATTCTTATTCCCATATAGAGCACAATTTTTCATACCTTTACATATAAAGTATGTTCATGCCAATTCATGTCTTCATACATGTACTTTGTTTTTTGTATTACAATTCTTATTACACATATATAGCACAATTTTTCATATCTCTGTTTGTATATAAAGTAGGTTGACACCCAATTTGTGTCTTCATACATGTACTCTGGATAATGATGTCCATCACATCCACCAACCTTGCTAATCCCCTGCCTCCTCCTTTTCCCTCCCTCCCCTATTCCCTATCTAGAATTCATCTATTTGTCCCATGTTCCCCCTCCCCACCCCACTATGAGTCAGCCTCCTTACATCAGAGAAAACATTCGGCATTTGTTTTTTGGGGATTGGCTAACTTCACTTAGCATTATCTTCTTCAATGTCATCCATTTACCTGAAAATGCCATGATTTTATTCTCTTTTATGCAGCACAATTCACAATAGCTAAACTGTGGAGCCAACCTAGATGCCCTTCAAGTGGTTAAATGGATAAAAAAAAATATGTGGCATATACACACAATGAAATTTTACTGAGCCATGTCTTTAAAATGCATTCATCAGGGATGAAAGCAGCCCTGTCTTCCAGTCTTGAAGAGAAGGTAGGAGCCAAGCTCCAGCTTCAGTACATCAGAATTAGCAAAAATGATGGCTTTAGCATAGAAAGGCTTTTGCAAAGTCAGAAAGAGCTCAAGTGCAGGCCTCACCCCATTGGTCAGCGTCTCCCCTGGTGACCCCCGAACTTCTCCACTAGCTCACTCCAGTGGTTAAACAGCTTACCAGTCCTTGACTCAGGATAAACAAGTTCAGATGGACTTCTTGGCCCCCTCTCCAACTGCAGTGGCTTTGAACGCAGCCTTCCTGTCCTGTCAACCCTGCCCACGTAGTTGTTGCTTTAATAGACATCTCCAGCTCCAAATTATGTCAGGTGGATGACGTCACCACAAAGTTATAGAGGAAACAGATCATGAAGTAGTCCGCTCAGAATCTACTCTAAATGTTTCAGCTTCACAGAAACATGGAGATACGTAGCCACACTCAAGCACCTGAGCCAGCTGGAAAGGCTGCTGCTCCTCCCAGCTGACCCAGGGGGGCTCAGGGTTCGCTTTCTGTGTGTGCCCAGGTCTCTGTAGTTCATATGCTCTCTTTACCTCCTGCTTCCATGGTGTAGTCCTTCGCTCTCTAGAAGACACCCCTCTATTCCCTGAGCAAGGTTAAAAAGCTATCTCTGGTTTGTCCCCAAAGAAGAATTCTTTCTCCATATATCTTGAGAACTCACAGTCCATGGGGTCACTCCTGGCACTCAAGGCCAGCATGCTGAGCTCCTGGTGAAGACACAGGGCTCCGTGTCCTTGAAGGGCATTGTTGAGTCTCCCCCTCCCTGTCTCGTTCCCCCATTGAGACACTTTGGGGCTTTCTTTGGGCATTTCTTTTCAACTGATTCTTAAAGGACCTTGTCTCTAAAATGCATTTTGTACACAGCTAGACTAGATCAGTGTTTCAAGATCTTCTGAGAGCAAATTCTGACCTCAAACATCCTGTATTTTCAACAAATACACTTTGTGCCATTGGAAATTGGAGCTAGCTCTAACAACTCTAGTGTTTCCATCACTAATTTATGTTAAATTACAATTGGTAAACTTGCCATGACACAGCATGATAGGGTAGCCAATAAGAATGTTTAAAAATGCTCTGAAATTTTGAAAGTATTTTTCTGCATCTGGGATTTTCACTTTGAATCATCTGGCTGCACTTTATCAGATTAGGTAATGCCAAAGCGGAAAATCATCCCCACCTCTGAAAACATACCTCAAGGGCTTTGTTTGTGGTGAAAGAAGCATTTGTTAAATCAAATACATTTGTGAGCTTTGACCAACAACTGCATTAAAGTTTGGTAATTAGAGGAATCAGCGTGAAAAATTGTACATCATGCAATCCGATTTCCCTTGTGAGCCTAAGAAATTGGAACTGCATCAAGCAGCTGGATTAATTGAAGAGAATGGATCCATCAGGGCTATTAGTGTTATCAGTGATTTATGCTTAAAGTAGCGGAATATTGCAGATGACTTCTGGGATCAGTTTAAAAAACTAAAAGCAAGTGCCTACATCTGGATGGGCAGGGTATTGCTCCAGGAACCCTGTCCCCACCCATAATAAGAGACATGCTCATGTCAGCACATGAGTCAGGCACGTCTATTCTCACTTTTTTCTTTCTAGAAGAGAATAAAAGTTCATTCGATTTTAAGAGGAAACTACATTTCTAGAACCTTTTTTTTTTTTTTTTAAATTCTGGCTCTTTTTCACCATGTTTTCCACCTGAGAGTTGTCTTTGCGGTTTACATTGCCCACTTTCTATGGCTCATTTTGTGCATCCTGTTCTGAGGCTGGGTCAATATGGCAGTTTTAACCACAGTGTCACTTTCAGCTAAAATTCACATCTGAAATTGAGTCACAGTTCTGTGTATTGTGTGGATGTCTTCTCAGCACAGAACAAGATGTCTACCTCTGTGTCTCCTGCTCCTGTGTGTAATCCATCTTCATCCTCTGCATATTGGGAGGGCTGGTCTGGGTGGGTTCTGAGTGCATTTCATGGAGAGGGCATCTGTGACACAGTTGGAACTAGAAAACAACACTCATGAAGGGGATTTGCCAATCAATGTAGCGAGGTGTGTAAAGCACGAGGATTTGAAGGTATTCATTTCATAACTCTGCTTAGTTGAAATGAGATCGGTGAAGAAACCCATGTCAGAGCAAACTCACTTTAAGAAATTATAGGGCCCTGGGAAAATAACAAAACATAATCATATGCGTGGATGTCTACTACCAGGTGAACGCAAGAGGGTCTTGGAAACACTGTGCACAGCCTTCCTGGTTCAGGGACACTGATCCTTCTTGATCTGTTTTCTGAATTTTAAAATATGAAAATTCATTTGGAGCAGTGCTACTGATGTTCAGAATAGCTCAACTAGAAGTTCCTTAAATTGATACCAGCACTACTGTTGTTCCCCCCCCCACCCCCCGCACCAACTGCCAGATTAGTTCTTGGCTCTGGACCTTCTGAATCATCTAATTTCCACTTGCCAAATTTTTCCAGCCAATTAAGTCCTGTGGGCCATTGCCCCCTGAGTCCTGGGAGGCTTTCCCTCTGGATGCAGGCATGGAATTCAGTGTTCATGTTACCTTTGCTTATTCCCAACACAGTTAGCTTTGATGTTTTCAAATGCACTCTGACTACCCCTGGGGCCACCCTTAGCTCCTGCCTTCCAGGTGAATTTTGACAACAGGGAGTCCTCACACTTCTGTTGTTGATATTGACTTCTAGGTGGGAGCTGTTCACCTGCAGCCTCTATCACAGCTACTGTCTCAATCCCTGGGTTAGAGAGAGTTGAGGAGACAGAACACTGTATCCCTGGGCCACATCCTGGGTCCAATACAAATCAATCAGAGCTAAGAAACTCTGAGCCTGAAATAAAGGTAGAAAGCAGTCTTTATTTAACTTAGTTTTCCATGAAAAAATGTTTCTTGCTTTTGTAAAACATTAATACTTGTTAATTTCAAGTAAATTCAAATAATTTCAAGTAAAACTGCTACTCTGACAACATTTAGGGAAGCAATGCAATTTTGTACCCAATTTAAGAATTCAATGCAAAAATTCTTGGAGGTCTAATGTTGTCTCTTCACCTGAGTGAGAGTAATGAAAGGATTACAAGGAGGACAACTTTGTCAATTTAATAATAAGCCCAAAGTCCAAACTGAACTTGGATCATTTTGAAACAAAAAGCATCCTTTGTCTCATTGGAGGCAAATCTAACAATAGGTTGATTTAATTGATTTATTAATTACTTTAAATCTAATTTGCCCGTTATCTGAAACAAATCGGTTGCTAAGATTGATTAAATGGATTGTTCCTGGGTAATCTTTCAGGGTCCTTGAAAGCCTCTCTGGTCCTGTTTCTAGAACATCCACAGAAATGTGCAGAATCCTGGTGTGAGATGAGTGCAGCCCTTCCCTTGCTTAGCTGTGATTTGAGCGTCTGTTCCAACCTCAGACATTCTGGTCTCTGTGGTCCTTGCCCTAGGTCCGGCATGCTAGGGCTATAGTTACGCTGCTCGCATTCCTAGAGCTGGAAGGCACCATGAGGACAGGTCATTCCCCTCCAGACCTGGAAATGCGTCAGCACAACAGCCCTAGGTGGTGGTGGTGGTGGGGCGCTGTCCTGGCTGCTGTACACATGTGAGTTGTGTCGATCGTTTTGAGCTCCCTGGCTCAGATCCACACATTGCAGTGCTGTGGACGCTGACCAACTCCTCTGTGTACTTGCCACATGGTGGACACTAGGTCTCCAGGTGGTGTAGCCCTTTTCCTGAAGCTGTTGACTTCCTACTGAGCCTCCTGGGGTTCTGCTAAACAATGGGTTCCACTTCTCCCAGAAAACGGGCTCCATTCTGTGATGAGTCCGTAGGGCTCACCTTGCCCTGGTCAGGCCTTGTTGGCCATGTCATGGCAAGTCATTGGAGACTATGACCCTCCAAAACACAGATTGCGTGCTCATGACACAAGTGCTCTCATGACCCCACTCCCAGGGGCTCAGACATATCAGAGAAAGACCTTTCATCCCACAAAGCATAGCTTCACTTCACGCCTTGTTCAAAAAACTAAAATGATCTGAAATGTGTAATTGAAGGAGCTAGATTTTCGGAAAGTAGTCTGTCCATTTCTAAAAAGAAGACAATGTAAATCCTGTGTTGAGTAGAGTGGTAACTGAATGAGAGGCTGAGAGTGAGCTCTGTACAATGCAAGATCCACAGACTTGCTAGAAACGTTTTTTGGATTGTCCATCTTGGTGATTTTCTGGCCTGAATCCATAGTCCAGGAAGTACCATGGGACATTCCCACCATGGGCCTGATCCAGCCCACCTGGTCTTCATTTGGTCTAGAGTAAGGACACAGCCCACTGGATCAGCCCCAGGCCCACTGCTCCCGTCCTCCCTCCCTGGCCCATTTCATCACTCTAGTTGGACTTCCAAGCAGCTAGTTCCAAAGTGAGCTTCCCTGAGTGGAATCAGGGAACAATAAGGACATGAGGTCACTCTGTCTCTAGGGGGCCGAAGGCTGAAACCTGGAACTCTCCAGGCAAACATGTCCATGAATGTGAGGCCAACAGGCAAAAGAACAGATTCCTTTCTACCTTCGTGTTCCCCACTGCCCTGGAAGCCCAGTCATGAGTGCCTCTTTCAGGGCCCCGATGTGATGGTCCTAGAGTTCTGGATCCAGAGTCTTGTGTACATTCATGTCTGGAGTTGTCCCTGTATCACTTGAAACCCACTCCTCCCTGGAAGAGTAACAGTTAAAAGGAAACCTTACAGATCACCTGCATGGCAGACAGACCGATCGCCAACCGCACCACTTTTACTGTTTGTAAGAACCCATGCTGCTTTCCAAATTGGCTGCACCAATGTAAGAAGATTAACATTAAACAGGGATGAGAGGTGGGAGGGAAAGGGAGAGAGAAGGGAAATTGCATGGAAATGGAAGGAGACCCTCAGGGTTATACAAAAGTGGATACAAGAGGAAGTGAGGGGAAAGGGAAAAATAATACAAGGGGGAGAAATGAATGACAGTAGAGGGGGTAGAGAGAGAAGAGGGGAGGGGAGGGGAAGGGGGATAGTAGAGGATAGGAAAGGCAGCAGAACACAACAGACACTAGTATGGCAACATGTAAATCAGTGGATGTGTAACTGATGTGATTCTGCAATCTGTATATGGGGTAAAAATGGGAGTTCATAACCCACTTGAATCAAAGTGTGAAAGATGATATATAAAGAAAAATGTAATGTTTTGAACAACCAACAATAAAAAATTAAAAAAAAAGAACCCATGATTTTTAGTTGTTATTCAGTTTGGTGCTATCCTTTCTACTTCCTTTACACTAACACAATCTAAAGATGACATCGCTCCGTCTCTGGACTCTCAGAGGTTTTCTGTGTGGTTGAGGATCCTGCAGATCAGAACCAGTGGAGACCACGATTCCAAGCATGGTTCAGAACGTCAATAACAGATGCCACGTCTTCTAACTCAGTCAAGGCTATTTTTGACGTCCCCTTTGTCCTCTAATTGGGTTACTCACCTGGGATTCTCCAGAGCATCCGCTGAGAGAAGGCAAGAGGGGATATATGAACCACGTAGGCGTGTGCTAATAAGAACCCAGAGCTAATGTGTTCCAGAAGACTCCAGTCTCAGAAGGCCCTGTGTTATGAAGCAAAGGGCAGCCTACCACTTTATCTCAAGTCTGTATTAAATTCATGATGAGGGAGTAAATTAAGTCTTTGACTCACTCCTGGCAAATTAAGATGTTTTACAAAGCAGCACTTCTTCACGGCAAATATGTTATTCTTTGCAACCAAATGTTTTGTGTTTCCAAGAGCAGAAGGGCTCAAGCCATGGTGGACTGCTCTAAGGTGCTGACCACTCTTGACCGCCCCAGGTCATCTCATGATGCTGGTGTCCGTGATGCTAAGTGCACTTGTCAGTTCTTCATTAGAAGACGAAAATTAATTTTGAAGCAGTGTTTTGGAGTTGAGACTGTATCCTCTCCTGGGACCTCATCGGGATGAGTTTGCAGTTTGGGATCTGGGGATGCTGGCGTGAACGCACTATTTTGGCTCCTGGCCTTTCAGAAGTCAGAGCACAGATAGTAAAATGGAGAGGATCGAATTGTTCCTAAGGAAAAAGAGGAAAAGTATATTTTAAATCAGATTATGCAGAGCCAACATACATATATCATGTTGATAATGAGAAAGAAGATTCTTGGTAATGGAAGTTTAGTTCTGAAAGGTTGGAACTTTGGGAGGGAGGGGGCTTACTGAGACTCCTTCCCATCTGGCATCAGGCTTGGGCCTACAGCTTCTTCTGCTGGAGCGAGGACCCCGTGGAACTCCAGTCACCCTGAGCCAGGGATGGCCTCTCACAGGACTGAGCCAGAGTCAGTTCATGTGAAGGGTCATGCTGGGGAAAGGACAGGAGTTCAACCCCTAGAGTGTCTTCTATGAAGAGGGAGAGACGGAGAGAGGGAGAGAGGGAGAGAGAGGGAGGAAGGAACATGTGCTCTTTCATACGCTGTCTGAGATGGAGAAGGGCTTTCGGGAGGAAAAAGTGCCCCCCTGTCCCCCCACCCCGGGGGCCTTGGTTGAGAGCCTGGGATAGACATACACACCCCTGCCCTCACCTGCCACAGGAAATCCTTCCTCGGGCTGTGGTAGGTGGGGTGCTTCACACTGTGGAAGAGAGCGAGACCCCGCCTTTGCACCTTGGAAAGGAGGCTGTGGGGTGGAGGCAGGGTCTCGGGAGAGTGGGAAGGAGGACAGAGAGGAGGGAAGGAGGACCCAGAAAGGGGAGCAAGGGGCCTGACCACAGACCCTCTGGCAGGGAGGCCTCGCCCCCCAAGGGGAAGGAGGCCCAGAGGCATCTAGCGTGCATTTGCTGTTAGCATTCTGCTGTGGCGGGAGAGCTGGAGAGCCGGGAAGCTGCAGGAACTCTGCAGTCAGAACCGACCCTCACCTGGGCTCAGCCCTGAGGTCACGGGCAGGAAGTGCACTGGGCAGCTGGACCTGACCAGCTGGCCTCCAGTACCAACTATGAAGACTACGAAGCGAAAGCAAATCCCGAACAAAAGCAGGACCCCCTGCTAAGTCAACACGCGTGCGGAGCTGAATGGCCTCTGTGGAGAACACTCAGGTATGTCCACAAAGACGTGTTTGCAGCACTGTCTGCACCTGCAGGCTGAGGCTAGAGGAAAAGTCTCTGCATTTGATTACTGTTTTCTTTGCATTAGAATAAGTTTATATCGTCACCAAGCCAGATTCCTTCTCAGTTGACTGGGGATAAAAGTTAATTGTCATCACTATGATATGGTGACTGGGATCTGAAGTCAACAAAATTTACTAAAGATCAGTGAGCAATTGATATGTGCCATGTATTTTGCCAAACATATAAATATTTATTCATGTAATTCTAACAAAAAGTTCATGGAGTAGTTTCTAGCATTTTCTCTGTTTTGCCAAAAAGAAGATTTGGGCATAGAGACATTAAGTAACTGATGCAATTGCACAGCATGTCAAAGAACTAGGATCTTCATCCATCCACAAGATGAGCTTGTATTCATTAAGTAAGGTGGCAAGTTCCAGAAACATTTGTTTAGGAGTAGAAACAGTTTAATCTTTCCGTTACTTAGTTTTTATAAGTCAATTAAAAACATCCTGACACATCTTGGTTAATCAAAGTATCTGTGCTTACTGAAGGCTGGGGTGTGTGTGACTGGGATTTATGTGGCTCAAGTTAGTGATTAAGGCAGGGTCGTTGGTGACCTGAGGCAGGTCCTGAAGTCAGTGTCTGGCTCTCCTGGGTGAGTTGTCTAACTACTGTGAGCTGAAGCTCCCTCGTTTGTGAAACAGGGAGTAGCACCCACCAGGTGGGTTAGTGGTTGTGAAAGGAGTTCAGGGGTGGTAACTCTGGGACCAGCACGCCGTCCAGAGAGCTCAGCCCATGGTAGCCATATTCTATCCTGGGCACTGTGCACTCACACCCTGAGCAACTGCCATTGTACAACAGCAGCAAACACCTTCAGGAGCAGCAGCTGGTCATGGAGCAGCACCGTAAGCATGACTGAGACAGGGGCCCGCAGAAGCCCACGTGGAGCTCCAAGTCAGAGTGTGGCCATGGCAGCCAACAGGTCAGACAGACAGACAGACTATGGGGTTGCAAGCAGTGCATTTGGATACGGAAGGAAAGACTTCATGCCTGCTTCACACCAGAAGAAGAGACAAGTGACAGGTGGTTTAAGGACCTAAAAAGGAGACCAAGATTACAAAAACTTGTTCACGATTGGTAATCTTAGAAAAAGTGGCTTGTCTTGGAAACAAATTGCAAAGAATCTTCAAGAAGCAAGATTAAAATAAAGGTCAAATGTCAAGGCCTCAATGACACGATTTGCCACGACATCCATAAAATATGAAGAGACCTGTCAGCTGGAAGGATCTGTCAAAGCCCAGCAGGACAGTGGCTCCGAGCAGAGACCTTTGAGTCACAGGAAGCAGGATGGGTAGAGCCACTCACAGATGACATAGCACTTCTGCCTCGGCCAGTGGACGAGGAGGAACAGCAATGACTCTTTCCACGGTGCAATTGGGTTGATGGGAATGCTGACAAGAGATGACAGCTAGTGACAAGAGTCTCACATGCGGTTGGTGTGCATGGAAACCCTCCCAGGCTTTGGGGGCCCTGTTCACTATTAACTATCAAAAGTTAAATCAGCTCAAGATTTTTTTTTTTTTTTTGCTAGTAATTTCAGTTCAAGGAATATTCTTCAGAGATGCACACATATAAATCAACATTACAGACACACACATACACACACACACACACACACACACACATGCTAACCCACTCCATAAGAACTGCATTGATTCTTTCTGAAGGCAACACCCAAATACCTACCCTCCTTTCTACTGGCCTGTAAAGTCTCCACCACTCCTCAGTCTCCTCACAGGGGACTGAGTTCCCAGCCCAGAACCCTTGCAAGACACACCCAAGCCATATGGGAGCCATCCAAGAGAGAAAGCACGGGAACCTGAGCCTTGGAGAAAGCTGGACCAAACCCCTCTTAGCACTGTGAAGCCGTCGCCTGGCTCTAGCAGGTGGGTGTGCCTGGGAGTCCGGGTTCAGAAATAGGTGTTGTCATTTACGAGGACTGGCATTGTTCTTGTGCATGTCTCCTTGGAGCTCTGGACTAAGAAAGGCCCAGCTACAGTGATGGGCACTGTCTCCCGGAGGCTGCCGACGAGGGGAAGGAAAACACACCTGCAGATTCACCCAGGAGCTCTGTTGTTGTCTTGGCCTCTGCTTTTTATCCATGCACCTCTCACCTCCGTAATGCACTGTGAGCTTGACAGAGGTAGGAATGAAAAAGGGTGTTCTTCCTTTTTATCTCTCCCACCCCAGCACCTGCCCTACTGTGGACCCAGGGCAGATGTTTAGAAACTTTGTGGCCCATTCCTTCATTCCTGCCAATTGTTACCCAGGGGAGCACTTCTGCTGTCTTGGCCTTTGAGCCCCTTGCCTTTTTGCTTAGTTCTGAACTCCTGCCGAGTGCAGGCATCTCCTCCTGCAGGGCCTCAGATGTGTCCAGCACCACGATTAACTCCTCTGCCGTCCTCCCTCGACTCAGAAACAGACTCCATGAGAGCCTGCTGCCAAGAGCTGGCCACAGACCCTGGTGTGGCCCCAGCCTGGACACCAGCCAAGGCTTCAGACCAATGCCTCCATTGGCCTCTGTGCTGTTCAGTCTTCGTGTTCTGTATTCCGAGGTAGGACATCCAGTGCCTTGTTGAAGCTGCCCCTACTAGAGTTAGCCAGTTTCTGAAGATGGTAAAGAACTTGCTGAGGAGCCCAGGTGTGTGCACTCCTAATGCAAACTGGCCAATTCAGAGCCCTTTCCCCAAATGCCATCCCAGTGGCTCTCACACTTGGAGCCACAGAGCACCTGTCTAGGTCCAGGTACCAGACATGTGGTCCCCATGCCTCCAAGCCCACTGAAGTCATTGAAAGCAGCCAATCCTGAGCCTGCCCCTATCCACACTTCCTTTCACTTCCCCTGCCTCCAACTGACCCTGTGCTGCCCTGTGTGTCCTTTGGTGCAAGGTGCACTCCGGAGATCTGTGTGTTTAAGCTCCTTCCTCTGTGAAGGTCATGATACCTCGCCAGCCCATCTCCCAGGTCTGACTAAAACAAGCCCCAGGAGCACCTACACGTTTTGTCTCACCTCTGCTCTTTACGCCTCTCATGCGTAAAGAGGGTGAGGGCTAGCCCCTCCCTCCTGGTGCTTCCCAGACTCGGCCTGTCATTTCTTTTGAAAACTTTCCATTTTCCTTTATTCTATGGCCCCTCCTTCCCTCGCCAACCACAAGGGAGTCCCTCAATCAAGGATGCTTCTACAACAGTGCCCCTCCATGGGTGACAGGTGTGCAGGACAGTCTTAAAAATGCAGTCACATCTGTGTGAGGGAGCTCAGGTGTGGCTGCGAGCCCTGCTGCGTCAGAGGGAAGGCCTGGAAGGGACCCTGCAGGTCCCCAGCTGATAGCTCCCACTGCACACGTAAGTGCTCCCAGATGTATCTTGAGCCAAGAGAGTCCCAAGGTCTGTGTTTGTAAATGGCTCTGCAGGAGACGTGTGACAAACATGTGACAAACATCTGCTCTGATGGAGTTAGCTGGAGTGTCCTTTTCCCATTTGACAGTATCTTTGCCTTTTGAGATTTTGACCTGCAGTGTGTGGAGAGGCCCCTAGGTGGCAGCACAGCACAAACTGGCCAGGTGGACCAGATGCCCACGGTTGGCAGGAAGGTCCTCAGAGTGTCCTTAGACCCTGCAGGTTGGGCAGCCTTGTGGGAAGTGTCTCCAGAGGGGACAAGGAGTGAACTGACATCCAGGGAAAAAGGTTGGGATCCTCTTACAAATGATTCCCAGTCCAGAAAGGAGACACTGCTGTGGTGATTAGGGAAGCTCTTTGGCGCAGAGGCATAGTGTGTAGAGATGGCATCCATGAAATACGGAAGCTAGAGATGGAGGAGGAGAAGGAGCGAGGGGCCAGGGCATCCAGGGTCCCCTTGCGGAAGCTTGGGCTGTCAGAGGCCTAGTAGCTGGCCACACTGACTTGGCCGGGGGCAGGAGACTGGTACCTGAATATGCCTGGTGAGGGGTGCTGGGAGGTGCCAGGAAAGAGAGACAGCTACTGAGAACGTGGGATGACTCAAACTGTGGCCCTGCTTTATGTGAGGTACATCCCTCCTTTAAAGGGGTCTTTAGTTCCAAAAGGAAGATGTTAGTTCTGCTCACATTTATGTTTGAGAACCTGCTGAAAAGGTCAACCCAATATTTCACTGTGAGTTCCTGATATCATTGCTTTTAAGAACATTACAAAGCACAGACTGATTTTTAGAGAAAAGTGTGAGAAAACACGTTATTGCCACCATGTGCCAACTCAATAATGCATCGAGCATTTATTTAATTAGTGATCTAATTCCTAAAGTGCTAGTTATTGTTAGGTGCTTGGCGTGGTTATCAGCTGTGCTGAGTCTGTCCTGCCTCTCTTCCACTCCTGTGTCCTGAAACCCACAGCACTTGGCACGCACGGTACCCATAAAATGAAGTCCAGGAGTAACGATTAAATTGAGTTTACACTGAGTATGGAAATCAATTATTTTTCAAGTACCCACAGCAACAATTAATCCAAAACATTATTGCTGAGCTCCACTCTCTGTCCCCAGGTCTGTTTTCAGCCATGAATCAGAGGAAATTGCAGGAAGAATATGAACCGCGATGGGAGGTACAGGAGGCTGGAGAGCACAGGAGCTGTGCATGGAGAGCGGCCATCGCTGTGTGGCAAAGAGGCCGGGCCATGGTGCCCAGAGGAACCTGCTTTCCTGTCAGCTCTTCTGCTCCTGAGGCCAGGCTCAGTTCCCACAGCTATATAACATGCATTCTATGTAAACTCCTGGAAAATTCTGCCTCAAATAGGACTCTGTCTCTTTCCTGTGTTTCACTTTCTTCCTCAAACCTCTGGATTGAGGGGAGATTGAATAGAGGAAAGGTGGGGATTTCTAGGGTGTGATCCTAAGAACTGTTCGTAGCATCTGTGTTCCCAGTTCTGCTCATGGCTGAGCCTATGCACAGCTCGTCTTTGTAAAACAGAAAACAGCTGGAAGCTAAGCAATTAGCAGATTTTACTTCATTCAACTTCTAGGTGTAGGAGAATGTGATTCCTGTTCCCTGAGTGGAGGGGAGACATCCCTCTCTTACTCGGAGCGCTCTGCATACCTGCCCTCTGCTCTTGCGGGAAGGAGACCGGTTCTATACCTTTGAAGGCTGCTGTCATTCAGAGAGCTTTGGAATAAGGGGAGTGATACAAGTGGCCCATGGAGGATGGTCTTGTCTCCCAGCTCTCCTGATGTCTCCAGCACCCACAGTGCTTTCAATTCAATTGCTACACTTTGGAAAGTACCTATTATAAATGAGTCTCGGGCCAGGCATGGCAGAGACTCAGGACAGCAGTCCCACAGAGAGGCAGGGCTGCTTGGAGCCTGCTGCCTGTCTCACATGGGAGCTGCACTCTCAGTGTATTTCACAGGCCCATTTGGGAGTCAGCTGCCCGGCTGCTTCCATGCCTGTGGCCGTGTCGGGTCTGGTGCGCAGCCTGGGAGAGTGCCTCTGCACACAGGACTGAGGCGATTTTAGCCCCAGCTGGAGGTGCCACCTCACCAGCCCCCTGCTAGTCCCCTTCCAAGGACACCAGCTGGAGAGGGTTTCGTCACATCAGGGCCCTCTGATGCTTAGGACCCAAGTCATCTGACTTCAACTCCAGCTCTCCCCTAGAGTTGAAGATGCTTAGAAATAATAGACAAAGGGAGAATGTCCTGATGCTTTGGAAAGCGGAGGGATGATTTTAAGCAGGTCCTCTCCTTGCTAGGTTCCTTTGTCCTTGCTTTAAGTAGCCATTTGGAGAAAGAGGCCCTCAGCATGCCGATGTCATGGTACATCAGTAGTGATGATGGCCCTGAATGAAGGCTGTGGACCTGTGGATTTGTGACTGTGGCCTTGGCAACATACCATGACACTGAGGAAGCCTTTGTCTTACAGCATCTGGTGTGGTCCCCAAGGACTGGGCCATCTTGGACACAGGGTGGCCAATGACAGGTCAGTTTTGCAGTATCTTCAATGACAATGGCAACTTCTTCTCTAAATTTTTATGCTATAAGTTGAGACCAATTACCAGAGAACTTCCATGGGAGGTGGATTCGACAGACTTGAAGCTTTCAACCTCAAGAATACTCTCAAAGGGGTTTTTGTTCTGAAATCCCACCTTGAAACTCTTTTTGTGGGAAGTAGGTACTTGGCCATAGGGGAATTGGCTCCACCTCTATAGGTAGAGTTCTGGAAGCAACTGCATCACCAGCCTCTCCTGACACATCACGGATAAGTGGTTGATGTTGGTACACAGGAGGAGCAATACACCTAGTTCAATGGTTCTGTTGGGACTTTCAAGATCTTTAATGTCACAAAAATGTGGAATATAGGTTAAAATAGGAATAGATATTTTAACCTTCATAGAAGACCAGAATATTCTTCTGCTACTTTAAGACAGTTTTAAAATACATTCTTTAGCCTTGTGCAAAATAACATAGAATGATGTTTTAGAAGATTGGGATTCAGGACTGTGTGTTGGAAGGTCACGCGTCGCGTCCCCCACATGGAAGAACAGTGTCGACAGTGCAGGAGGACACTCTGCCATCCTGTCCTCATCTCATCGCAAGCTCTGTGTAGATTTCAGGTAAAGGAACGACACAACAATGTTGACAGAGAGGGCTCCTATCTGGGACCATAGCTCAGTGCCGGGCCTTGTAAAGCTAACTGGTGACTGCAATGCAGGGTCACCCGTAACCCACCATAAGTCAGGATGGCTGGGCTCAGGGATACTGAGTCCTACTGGGCTCCCATGGGCCAGGAAGGACTCCGGGGTCTAAATGAGTCTCAGTGAATGAGTAGCATTTATGCAGGGAGGAGTAGCATTTATGCAGGGAGGAAGCCAGACATGAAAGAGAAGACATCCAGGGCACTCTGCGGGTCCTCTGTGCTCCCCAAATACTGACAAATCACTCAATATAGAGGCTGCGCTGATAGCAGTGTTGGCCTCCATTTCAGGATGAAAGGAAAGGGAAAAGGAAAAGAAATCTGTATTTTGTACTTATTTAAAAAAGGAACTCTAGAAAGCACTTTATGGGCGTCGTCACATGGGACTGCCATGACATGGTTCCAGTAGTCGTGGCCATGAGCATCGCAAGGTTCAGAGGTCAGATCACCTCACTGGGACCCACTTCTGGCTGGCTGTTCTTGCCATGTCTGAACTCACACATCTCTCTGACGCCAAAGTCTGAGACGTTTCCACCACTCCAGGCTTTTTAAAATAAAACAAGACCTTATTTTGCAAATAGTATGCACTTGGTTCTCACGGCACCAGGAAAGGTAGATTCTGGAGACCCTAATGCCTCTGTGGCTTGTAGATGACCAGTGTTTGTAACTTCCTCACAAGGTTACAGGGTAGATCACAGCATTCTGCCTCAGAGACTCAAGGACAGTGTTACTTGAGAGCCCACCACCCACAGATGTCAAGGGCTGCCCAAGGTCATCACAGGAAGGGGTAGCACCCTGAGGGACTCGTGGAGATTTTCATACATCCCACCTGCCAGTGGCGAGCAGGTGGGCAGGGACACGTCATCCAGCTGCAGAAGGCTACTGATGAACCTGGCCTGGTTTAGGTATAGGCCACAAGGGTTTTTAAGATATCAGCATTAGAAATAAAATAAAATAAAGTGAGGTTATTACATGGATTCATAAATATTAAAACATCTTTTCTCTAACTTCCACAATCAAAGAAAAAAATATGTGGGTGGGACTGGTATGAAGCTCAGTTGGTACAGTGCTTGCCCAGCATGCACAAGGCTCGGCGTTCAATCTCCAGCACCATGTGGGGAAAAAAAATGGTCTATGAGCCAGTTAATCGTGTTTAGCCTGGACTAAGCTTTGAACCTTAACCAACCACCTGCCTGAGTCGTGAGTGCTTAAAAATCTCAGGCTGCCCCCGAGGAAATAAGGAGCCCACATGTCTGTGGCTTGGACACAGTGCAGAGCCACACGTTTTTCTATTATACTGTTAATGAAGAAAAGTGTGAGGAAGGTTCATTCACACGGAGACATCCAGCTGAGGCTGCCTTCTCAGTGGCACAGCGCCCTTGGGAGCACCATCCCGGATCCCAGGGCTTGGCGGCACTGGCCCATGTGCAGTCTGCTCTGCACTGATGGAGAGGCCCAAGGGTAGAAGCAAGGATGTGGGCTCACAGCCGGCATGCTCACTAACTCAAGAAGCCCTGAACACAGCGATTGGAGTGAACTGAAGGATGTTCAGGAAACAGCCCAGCTGGGAGGGAAGCGGAAATCCACCAGCTGCAGTGCTGTTCAGGCTGGGGTCAGGATGGAGTGCAGCCCACCAAGGACCTGGCTTGTCAGCTGCAGGGCCTCCCGGGGGAGGGGACTCCTCACTTCTCCCTTGGGCACTCCTGGGCATCCATGGCCTTCAGAGGCCACATGAACTTTTGGAAGCCTCTCTCCAGCTCAGCTCTGCCTGCCCTTGATTCTCAGCTAGAGTGTCCTGACCACCAGCTCTGGTTGCCCACAGAGGAGGCAGGCATGTGGGGAGTGCTGTCGTTGGACACCCCCTCCCCGCACAGAGAAGACCAAAGCAAGACCAAAACATGATGTTTTCTAAAGGGACTTTGCTTTAGCATACTGTTCTTCAGGTTCATCCACACTCTTGATAATGACGACATTCCACTCTTTGAGAAGGCACAGTTTCCCTAGCTCTGTGTGCCTCATTCTCCTTGCTCATGCATGCACAGATGGACACCTTTGTGCACAGTGACCCTGAGTGCAGATGCCTCTTCAACCTGTTGGTTTTACTCCCGTGGCTGTGTGTCCACAGTGAGACTGATGGAGCTGATGATAGTCCTATGTTGATTTTTTGAGGCTGTGCACAGAGAAACAAATACTGCGCAATCTCGCTAGAATCCAAAGGAGTGGAACTCACAGAAGTTGAGTCAGAGGATGGTTACCAGAGGCTGGTGTCGAGGGGCTGGGAAGGGGGAGCTATTCATCAAAGGTGCAAAGTTTTGGTTAGCCAGAAAGAGTAAGTTCTGACATACATCACACTGCACAGTCAATAGCAGTACACTCCAAAATAACCAAAAGAGTGAATTTCCATTCTCTCACCACAAAGGAAGCAAGGAGATGGGTATGATAATTAGCTGGACTTAATCATTACACACTGTTTACATATGTCAAAACATCACATTACACCACACATAGGAACACAATGTAATTTTGTAATAAATTTTGTAATAAAGATGACTTTCTGAATCACATAGTGGCCTTGTGGAGATCAAATTGCATGGGGCTCGACAGCATTCTTCTGCCCCTCTGCATGATGGGGCCTGCCTCAGCCACGCAGCAAGCACCAAGGGCTCATGATAGGCATCCCGGCTCCAGCTCCTTCAATTCATCCTTGAAGACTTGAGTTAAAACTCATTTTCATTGTGCATATATACCACATTTTCTTTACCTATTCATCTATCAAAGGGCATCTAGGTTAGTTCCATAGTTTAGCTATTGTGAAGGGAACTGCTATAAACATTGATGTTGCTGCATTTGTGTAGTATGCCAATTTTAAGTCCTCTGGGTATAAACCAAGGAGTGGGATAACTGTGTCAAATGGTAGTTCCATTCCAAGTTATCTGAGGAATCTCCATACTGCTTTCCATAATAGTTGCACCAACTTGCAGTCCCACCAGCGGTGTATGAGTGTACCTTTTACCTCACATACTTGCCAACATTTATTGTGGCTTATATTCTTGGTGATTGTCATTCTGACTTGGATGAGATGAAATCTTAGAGTAATTTTAATTTTCATTTCTCTAATTGCTAGAGATGTTGAACATTTTTTCATATATTTGTTTATTGATTAATTGTATTTCTTATTCTGTCTGTTCAGTTCCTCAGCCCATTTAATGGTTGAATTATTTATTCATTTGATGATAAATTTTTTAGTTCTTTATTTATCATGGAGATTAATGCTGTTTTTAATGCTGTTTCTTTGGTGCATATGGTAAACATTTTCTCCTGTTATGTAGGCACTTTCTTTACCTTATGGATTGTTTCCTCTGCTGAGAAGAAGTTTTTATTTTGAATCCATCCCATTCATTGATTCTTGATTTTACTTCTTGTGCTTTAGGAAGCTTGTTAAGGAAGTCAGATCCTAAGCAGACTTGATAAAGATTTAGGCCAAATTTTTCTTCTATTAGGTCAAGGGTCTTTGTTCAAGTGCCTAAGTCTTTAATACACTTTGAGTTGAGTTTCATGCTTGGTGAGCCTTAAAGAAGAATGAAATGATGGCATCTGCTGGTGAATGGATGGAGCTGGAGAATATCATATTAAGTGAAATAAGCAAATCCCAAAAAACCAAAGGCCGAATGTTTTCTCTGATATGTGGATGCTAATTCACAATGTTGGGGTCACTAAGGAAGAATAGAGCTCCTTTGAATTAGGCAGAGGGGAGTGAAGGGAGGGGAGGGGGTATAGGAGTAGGAAGAGAAGTCAAATGAATCAGACATTATTACCCTACATGTATTCATGACTACATGACTGGTGTGATTCTACATCAAGTATAACCAGAAGAGTGAGATGTCATACTCCATTTATGTATGATGTGTCAGAATGCCTTCTATTGTCATGTATAACTAATTAGAACAAATTAAAAAAAAAACTTACTTCCTTCTAAAATATTAGTAGTTAGCCATTGCTGTGCAGCTTAGAATTTCGGAGGTTTTTTCTCCTGTGTGAGCTTATTTAACTTTCAAAACAAACCCATGGATGCTATTTGTAGATTTAAACGTCAGAGCATTTAGTCATCAAGCAATTTTAGTCTAGGGCTAAGTTGCTAATTTGCCAGAAGAAGTCACCAAATCCCCAAGACAACTCAAAATTTCTCCATGAAACCATTTGATTTCCTTCACTTCTTGCAGTTGAAATTACTTCCTTTTTAAGAAAGGGAAACAAAAATAATTCATAGACAAATTGTTGCTGATATTTTTGAATTAGTGAAAACAATGGCCACAACTTACATTTTTACAGCAATCTTTAACATCAGAAACAATTCTTCAGTTGAGATCATGAGAAATCCTTGGAATTCATTTACTAATTAGAATTTTTTATTATCTTTATTTAAGTACATATATATATATGTGTGTATATATATATATATATATATATATATATATATATATATATATTTTTTTTTTTAGTGCATACACAAAGTGAAATGATTATTGCATTTAGGCAAGTCAATGTGTAAATCACTATACATTGTCAGCCTCTCTGTGTGAGTGGTAAGATCATCGAATCTTTTCTCCTAGCAAATTTGAGGAAACAATATTATTAACTGCAGTCCTGAGGCTGTGAGAGGGCAGACTTATTCACCCAACAAAACTGACCTAGATGGCTCCATTTCTTCTTCTCTGCTCCGTCTTCCCTGGTGATCACTGGTCTATACTCTGCACTTGGCTTTTTTAGATTCCACATATGGGTGAAATCACGCAGTATTTTTATTTCTAGGCCTGGTTTATTTCACCTAACATGACATACTCCAGATTCACCCATGTCATCACAAACGGTAGGATCTCCTCTTAAAGTCTGAGTGATTGTGCGTGTGTGTGTGTGTGTGTGTGTGTGTGTGTGAGAGAGAGAGAGAGAGAGAGAGAGAGAGAGAGAGAGACAGCTCCTTGTCCACCCCTTCACCAAGGAACATGATTGTCACTGGGGCATGAAGTGCCCCCAAAGGCTCATGGCTGAAAGCTGTGTGCCCAGTGCAGCTGTCCCAGAGGTAGGGCTCTGGGGAAGTGATTGGATCATGAGGGCGCCAACATCACCAATGGACTGATCCATGATGGCTGAAAGGACTACGGAGGCTGTGGAGGTGGGACCTGCTTGAAGGAAGGAGGTCCCGGGGGATGTGCCCTAGAAGGATATTTCTTGTCCCCTCACCCCTTAACCCTCTGCTTCCTGACCAAGACGATCTGAGCGGCTTTCCTCCACCACAGCCTTTGGCCATGATGCTCTGCCTCTCAGGCCAAGAGCAATGGAGTCCACCCACCATGAACGGAAACCTCTGGAACTGTGATCCACAATAAATTGCTCTTCCTTTAAGTTGTTCTTGTCACATTCAAGCTGACTGACACAAACAGGTTGAGTCCATATCTTGCCTTCATGGATAACACTGAAATGGACATGGTGGGGCAGACGTGTCTCTGACCTATGATTTCATTTCCTTTGGATTTGTGCTCAACAGAAAGGTTGCTGACCTATGTAAATTTTTTTTAATATTTTCAGGACTCATCATATTGTGTCCATAATGCAACAGTCTCTATCAAAATTCCTGTGGTTTGTCATAGAAATAGAAAAGTAAATTCAATACAATAAAATTCGTATGGAGCCAAAGTCACCCCAAGTAACCAAAGCAAAGTAAGAAGGAAAAAGTTGGAGGCATCACACGTACTGATTTTGAATCATGTCACAAAGCTCTGGTGATTAGCACAGCATGGTGCTCACATAAAAACAGACAGAGGAAGGAAACACAGTAGAAAGACCGGAAATCAACTCCATCATAGCAGAAAACTAATTATGGACTCTGCCACCAAAGAGACGCAGGGAGAAAAGGGTTCTCTTCAAAATATGGTCCTTGGAAAAGTGGATATCCACTTGCAAAAGAATGAATTGACCCTTATCTGACAGCATATAGAAAGAAAGTCAGCTCAAAGTGGATCAACAACATAGCATTAAGACTGGAACTATAGAACTAGAGAAGCTCCTCAACATTGTCCTAGGCAATGATTTCTTCAGCTGTCACCCCAAAGCTCAGGCAACAGAAATAAAAATAAACAAGTAGATTACATCAAACTAACAGCAAGGAAACAGTCAGAAAAATGAAAAAGGGCACACTATAAATTGAGAGAAGATATTTAGTGAGCCATATATCTAATAAAGAATTCATATCCAAAATATTAAAATTCAACAAAGAATGAAGGACTTGATTACTATTCACAATGACCAAGCTAAGGAATCAGCCTTGGTTCCCATAAACAAGTGACTGGATAAACACAACAGAGTGTTCTCATAAAGAAGAAGAAAATCATGTCATTTGCAGAAAAATGGATGCAATCAGAGTTAAGTAGAATAAGCCAGACTCAGAAGGACAAGCATCACATGTTTTTTTTTTATCATATGTAAAATCTAAAAGGAAAAGAAAATGACAACATGTATGTAGAAGAGAGACTCTCAGTGTAGAGGAAGAGAATCAGGAGCGGGGGGGGGGAGGGTAGGAGAAGCAGATGAGAGTGAGAGTGATCCAACTGTCACATGCCACAGTGAAACTACAGTTCTGGATAATTAATACACACTGATAAAAAAAATGAAAAATATTTTTTTTCCAGAGAAGATATTCCAAGTACATGAATTATGTCACAAGGCTCTTTTCAAGGTGTTCACTCATACAGAAAATGCAATTTAATGAGATACCAGCTTCACCTGATAGGATATGCAATAAGTACAAGTGTTGGCAAGGACATGGAGAGTCAGTGTTCACTCTAGGTAGGGTGACAGACTGGTGGGTCAGCATTTTGAATTACATAATTCCAACTTGGGAGAGTTGAGAAATTGTAATTAGAAGTAATACCATCATTTTAATATTTGTTTCTCCTTTGCACCTCAAATTGAGGACCAAAGGAGAAATGACAGTGGAATTTAAAATGTTTTGACTGAAGTGCATGGATCCCAAGTGTTCTCTATAAATTCAGCATGCCCTTGAGAGTTAATCATCTTCCTGCTGCTGTGACAAAACACCTGAGATACACAACTTCTAAGGAGTAAAAGGATTTGAGGCTCACAGTTTCAGAGGCTCCGTCCGTAGCTGTTTGGCTCTGCTGCCTTGGGCCTGTGGTGGGCAGTAGGCTATGGTGGGACTGCTTGGCAGAGACGCTGCTTCCCTCATGGCAGCCAGGAAGCAGACCCAGGAGGAGGGGCTGGTGTGCAGTATTCCCTCAGTGACACGCCCCAGTGACCCAACTTCCTTCCACCAGATGCCTCTTCCCAAAGGTTACACCACCTCCCAGTACTTACAGTAGCTTGGAACCAAGCTTTGGGTGACGTGGATCCAAACCCTTGCACCTTGTAGGTGCTATTAAACCTCCAACCTAGGCCGAAAGAGGTCAGCAGCAGATTGGAAGCCCCCCCTTCTGCAGCCCTGCATTGCCCCGCCCAGGTCTCCTCTTGGGCCTCGTAGGCACAGGTCATGTCCTCTTGCGGCTTGCTTCTAGCCCGCAGACTTTCAACTGTGAAATGTCCTTGGCTAGAATAAGAGTCACTAGTTTGTTTGTCTTCTTATTCTATGGTGTTTCTGCCTATGGATAATAACATCTTACTTTGATCACCATTTGAATTCTTTGCAACCTGAAGCTCTCAAGAATAATGTTGCTTGTTCCCAGCACACACATCAGGAATGTGAGCGTAGGGATTGCTGAACATCCTGGGAGCAGGGTCGCTGCACTGTAGACACATGTGTCCATGCTCTACCCCAGCAGAAGACTGCTGGGTTGCCAAGGTGCCCCAGGTACGTCCTCAGGGGCGTGAGCATTCCAGCTGCACGTCCACACCACCACTCGGTATTGCCTAGTGCAGCTCTGTGTAAGAGTTTATAGACATTATCTGTGCACCGGCATGAAGGTAATGTACTATACATACCCCAAACATATGTATGGATATCCTGTAAATGAGCTTGTGCTTGTGTCTATGTGTATGTGTACATACATATGTGTGTATGACATATGTGCATGTGTTTATTTACCCATATAAACATTGCTCTGCTTATCCACATATTTATTATAGAAAATTTTAAGTGGTCAAATTGGCACATGAGCTTCAATGTACCATCATTCAGCATCTACAACTAAGACACTTCATCCCACCTTGTGGAATATCTAAGAATAGTCTATTCCTGTGTTAACTTGAAGCAAATATTTCAGAGTGTATCTCTGAAAGATAATTTCCTTAAAAGCCATGATCATTACATTTTTCTGTGCTAGAGAATGACATGATCATTATTTGGTCACATCTAAAATGATTTCTTAACACAAATAAACATCCAGCGTTCCTGTTTTTGACAGTCCCATTTCCATGCTTGTTTGCTTTCCAGCTCATTTTTACCAAAATCCAAAGTGATTCCAGAATTTTGATGAGTTGATATGATTTTTAAGTCCCTATCAATTCTTGAAGTCTTTATTTTCACTAGCTACTTCCTTCTTAAATAAAGTTTTTTATCCATCCTTCGGAATTTCTACAGCTCTAGTTTGTTAATTGCATCCCTGCGGAGTAAACAAAATGTTCTGCCTTCTATACTTTCTGAAGCATGGTAGGTGGACCTCTAGGTTTGGTTTTGGATGCGTATGCATGTGTGTATATTTAAATATATGTTTGTGTTTAAATATGCACACATTATATGTAGCCATGGATATATAAATAGCAATAACTACATATTAAAGTACTGTATTATTTTTCTTTTCCTCTTGCTGGATGATTCAAGGCAGGTGCTATGCATTTCCATCTGCAGCCCAGAATCTGTCTTTTTGTACTGTCAAGAGCTATAGATGCTCAGGTCAAGATCCTGTAGTCCATTGGGAACAGCAATAGGGCCGTACTCCATCATTTCTTGTTTTTATACTCATCTACTGTGAAAAGAGAAACTTCTCCTCATCAACTTGAGGTTGCCCAGTTTGCACAGGAAAGCAACACACATGCTTGATGCTTTTCAGGTCTTCAGCAGTTTCCCAAGCAGTGATTGACAGCTTCAAGGAAGAACACTTTGGCTGTATGTTGGTGTGTATTTGCTGTGCACCACAAGCTCCTGGATTTACACAGACACTGTGTGTTTACAGGTGGTGATTGTGCTATTATTCTCATCAGGGCTCTGTCTTTGCACACTGGAGACCACGTTGGCCCCTGAATCCCTCTTGTGTGACTTGAGGCTGTGCTGGCTTTCTGGTGTGACAAGGTATCCCGAGCTCACACTATAGTTTCCTGCCCCAGAAGCAAAGCATTCAAAATTAACTATGGGGGAGAGTAACTTGTGTTAAATCTTTAGTGTTTCCCCAAATCTCCTGCCCTTGCTGCTGGGCTTCTGGAGCAGAATTCAGGAGGAATGTAGAGGACACTTTGATTTACCCGCCTCCACAGTGCAGAAACACCTTTCTGACATGCTGAAGTCACCAGACTTCTAGTCTAGCTGACTAACTCTATGACATGGCTGGCCCTCTCCAATCAGATGAAGGCCTTCAGAGAAAAAGGTTTCTGAGGGGGAAGGAATTTGGCCTCAAGACGGCCACATAGAAACCCCATCTGAGTTTCCATCCTGCTGCCCGGAGGATTGGGGTCTCAAGATGGCCATAATGAATCTGCCCCCATTCCCAGGTTGGTGGCCTTGCCTACCTGGGTCTCGGGCTCCCCGACCACATTTCTGTGAGAAAATGCCTTAAAATACAGCTCTCAGTCTGAGCTGCTGCCTCTGTCTCTACACACACACGTACACACACGTACACACATGCCACGCCTATCCCTTGTCTTTTTGGAGAATCCTAAAGCAGCTAATGTGTCTAATTGACTAACTGCATGTCTGCTTCTCAGAGGGGAACTGAAGGGTTTGAGCCAGAGCAGGAAATCTCTAATTGCATTGCTGGGCAGATTGGAAGTCGGAAGGGCGCTTGTCTGAGCCCCGCTGTTCTGCACGGTTCTTCTACTTCCACAGACCTCTGCAGGCGCTGCTCCCTGACCACCGATGCAGCTGTGCCTCAGATGGGCTGGGTGAGGAGGTAGGCATCGTTTCTTCCTGGCACAGAAGCCCAGTGAGATCAGAGCATATTTCCATTGCTAGTGCTGAAATCGAAATTCCTCACTCTGGGTAGGGATTATAGCCTGGTAAGAGCAGGGCTCACCCTGTGATCTCCAGTTTCTTTTTATGGCCAGGCTGGCCTTGATTGGACTCAATGCTTCCCAGATGTTCTTGTTTGCCCTGGTTTCTCTCCCTTCTCTTATGTTAACCTGGCAAGAACGACGGTGCCACCGAGTTGGGGCCTGGCCTTATATGAATGAGACCAGTGGTTGTACCTTCACATCTTCACAAAAACTATGTGATGGGGTTTTGTTTCTTTAGGTCCCCAAGTGATCAACACTGTTCGTGATGAAAATGCTTTGAGCTCCTGAGCTCCCTGTAGGCAGAACATTTGGGACTCAGAGTGGTGGTGGCTTCTAAATGACACTGTCCAGACTGTGTAACTGTGGAGGCAGAGAGCGCTTGATCCTGCTGCCTCCCAGGTGCTGAGAGTCTGCCATACCAGGCCCTCAGGGCAGCCTGCAGGTGACAGGGCCTCTGCCTCTGGAAGGACAGGGCCTCCGCCTCTGGAAGGACAGGGCTGCCGCAGTCCGGCTGCAGCAAAATAACCAGGGGGTGACGAGGAACTTGTGTAGGTTGATACAGCAGGAGTGGGAGCCGTTTATTGTAGGACAGGAGCGGTATTTATACATTCCACACAGCTTATCTTAATTAGCATAAACTAGATACATCAGTCAACCAATAAGGAATCTCCACACTTAATGGCTCGCAGTCAACCAATAAGGAATCTCCACACTTAATGGCTCCATGGTGTTACTTCACAAACCACTCCCTCTGGCATTTTGCCAGGCGCCATCCAGACTTTTTTACGGACTCTAACACAGGGCCTCCTGTACATATGAAGTCAAGAAGATTCTGCTTCTCAGTGAGGTTTCTAATCTCACCCAGAAGCCATTTCTCCTGACAGGCTTTATTATGAAAATGTGTATTACATGAAGCACTGGGTGTGGTCCTGGTGATTTGTGCTCTGTCCTTGCTCTGCCCCTGCTCATGTGTCTGTCACAGAGCAGAGCACCGTGGTGTGACAGCACTGAACGCTAGGTTTGCGTTCCATGGTGAGTGTTCTAGAGGAGGTCACTGAGCACCCTGTGCGGTCTCCTCCTGTGTGGAGAGGAAATACAATGGCTTCCACTCATACTGGTTCCTTTAGTGTTTAAAAGATGGTGTTTCCAGGGCGTGGTGACCTAATGCTTGGAGGTCACTGTCCTGTTTCTCATTATTCCAACACTATTGTTGGTGCCATCAGAGGTCCCCAGCTGGGCCTACTCTGTCCACCCTGTGGATATTTGGCAATGTCGGAGACATTTTTCGTTGCCATGAGAGGTCAGGTATGACTGGCTTCGGGTGGGGGAAGTCAGGGTCCTCTATGATGCCCAAGACAGCCCCCCACAAAGAACCACTCAGCTCAATGTGTTAGCAGTGCTGAGGTGGAGAAGCCCTGCTCCAGGGCAGGAGGGGCACAAGTAGAGCACCCCAGGGGTCCGGAGGGTGTGGTTTCTCGCCATCTTGCGTCTCTCCCATAAGTCGGGATGCATCTTCTCTTCACGGTCTCCACAACTCTGCAATTCTGAGCTTCCTACTTACACATTCATGAATCGGGGAAAGCTTGGGTGTTAGGAAGAGTCCACCTTCCCTGTGACCCCACAGAGAGCAGGGATAGGCACAGATACTGAGAACCTCTCAAGAATGTCAATAAATGCCTCTTCCCAGGGCCCAATTCAAAGATCAAAACCCCCTAATCTTCCCCATGGATGCCTGTGAGCTGGGAGCAGCGCTGAGCACATTTCAAACCTGCATTTCCCAGGAATAGCCTTACGCACATAGAGAAGCACACACAAAATAAACATGAGACATTTCATTCCAATAACTGCCATCAAGCTCTTAGGCCCATCCCAAGTACCATCTACTTGGTTGCAGTTGGCTTCAGTCCATGGTTAAGGGTTGGAAGGACTGGACATGACGGACTCTGCCACTGGTCTTCTGGGCCACAGCCACAGGCAAAGCCTGTTGTTAAAGTGCATCTGCGTCCCAGGGGCCTCGTACTGTGAATCCAGCAGGATTCACAAAGTTACTCTGGGAAGAATCACTCCTGGTGATGGCCCAGCAAGCAGCTGTCTGACTCAGAACTGGCAGCTCACACCAATGTGTCACCAGCACACACTGGCACCTCAACTGGGGCAGAGGGGCAGAGGTCACGGGGCACGCCACAGAAACCCTGGCTCTGGGCAGCTGCTTCATGCAGGATGTTACATCACGTAAATGCAGTCGCCAACTGTGATGATGTCACAGAGGGAGGGGGGAGAAGGGAGGAGAAGGCCTGCGTCCCCGGAGAGCACTCAACCTCGTGGACACTGCCATTGCCCAGGAGTGGCCCACCTCTACCTGGTGGCAGGTGCGCACGCTAGGCACTCCCCTCCTCGTCACCTGTGGGGGTCTCTCTGCTCTTGGCACCTGGCCCAGGCTTCCAGGACTGGAGCCTCCTTGCGAAGGCCATGAAGTGGGTCCAATACCAGGAGTGCCACCTCTCAGAAAGGCCACTGTGGGAACGTTTAACTACAGGATGGACGGTGGTCTTGAAAAGCCTGGCTGGCTCAGGCCTGGACCTCAGGGAAGTGAAGAAGCAGGCCTCCATCGCATGGTTGGAAATCAGTCTCCAGGATCCACAGAGAGCTCCGTCTGCTCCCCTCACCGTGATGCACCCCGAGGAGCCTCTCTAACAGCAGGCAGCCGCAGAACACAAACACAGACCGCATCTTCTCACTGCAGTATGTGGGACATGTGACTGTTAACGCACCTGGTTGGCTCTCTAGGATTCCTCATGTTGTGGAGGGCAATGTGGTCTGACATTGGCACAAGCTTGGTGTCCGACGATATCATTGTCATTGTCCCTCTTTCCTCAGGTGACACCCCTGTGTCACTTATGGATCTGAGGAGACAGACCCACAGCAGCAAGTGCAAGATGTGGCGGCAACAGCCATAAACCAGTCCCGATGTGCAGTGAGTCACCCTCGCAGACTGGCTTTAGAAACACATGTGGCATCAACAGTCACAAGTGCATCTCAGTGGTTCCCTAGTTAGGATCCTCACCTCTTCAGCATAAACAATAGTGACGGCTCATCATGAAAAAGGAACTATGGCCTACAATCCCTCCTCCTGGCAGTGCAGTCTTGCCTGCGGCCTGCACTTGACCTGCCTCGTGGTGACCACACTCACTCTAGAGCAGCTGTGAATGAGGATGTCTTCCATCATCCCTCATGAGAGACAGGAGTGTCACAGCCCCCAAACTCAGGATTTTTGTTTTATAATTTACGAAGCCTCAGTTTAAGACAAAACTCTCTGCTTAAAATGCCTTCGCCTGTCAATCACTGCCAAGCTATTCAATTCCCTGAACTTGAATGCCCTGAGTCCACCCACAACAGAATGACAACGTAGGCCAAGGGTCCACATTGCAGCAATACATTGCTTCTCTTGAAACCCTTATCTGTGTGCCCTGGGCCATAGAGGCTGACGTCACCTCCCGGTTAAGGTATGAGCTAAGGGTGATGGTTTCAATTATCTGCCCTGTGGCAATGACTCATGCATATGTGTGTACAGTGGTGTCTTTGCTATGGAGTCTGAATTCTCTCAGTTGCTACCTGCTGCCATTGGTCACCGCCTAGCCAAACAAAGCCACCGGGGACAGAATGCTGGGTACTTGGGGGTCCATGCTGGTCACCTGCAGTTGCCTCTCCCAGGTGGAAACTCATCCTTCTCCCTGCTGGGGAGCCACATCTGAAGGACAGTCCTTGCTGGGCTGCACACCCATAGAGCAGATGTGGAGGCTGCTACCCCCCTCAGTGGTTTACTCAGAGTTTCTCAGCCTGGAGGTCGAGGCTCTGGGCTCCTCACTCTCTCTCACCCATATCCACTCCTGCCTTCCTACATGTGGACCCAGGAGTAGGGCTCCCCAAAGAAGCAGAACAGAGAGTACATGTGCCTATCACTCTTCTCTCTGCAGACTGAAGCCCAGGATGCTGGCAGTATAATCCAGCAATTCCAATCTGAATCCAAAGCCCGAGGGTCAGGAGAGCCACTGATGTCAGATCCCAGCCTGGGGGCAGGACAGGACCTGCACAAGCTTCTGCATCAGGCAGGGACTGAGTTACCCCTTCCTCACCTATGTTCTTTCCAGGGTCCCTGCGGTTGGATGAGGCCACCCTATGAGAAAGGCCTCCACTGTCTTCAGTTCACAGATTCAAATGCTGTTTCTACGTGAAAATACCCCCAGGCACACCCAGGGTAGTGTCTGGCTAAATATCTGGGCAGCTGTGGTCCAGATTTTATTTGCTGAACTAGGCTCAGTCTTCCACCCAGTGACTTTTTCTCAGTCTCTGTACAGAGACCCCCTGGTTCTCCCACCCTCTCTGCCTGCCCTGAGAATGTGTTGCAGGTGGTGTCCCCTCGGCCTGGCCTCAGGGGTCTCCACTCCAGCAGGAGGCCTCCTCTTAGCCCCTGGGAGGTGCTACTCTGTGGTAGCAGTTCTCCATTCGCACCTGCGGTGCTCAGGACTCAGTGCAGCCGCTCTCTCTAGGCCAGGGGCTCTTTGAGGGTTGATGCGTTGGTTTCTACACGACCCAGGCATGGGTTGAAGCTGGGGGTGTGTAGAGAGAAGAGCCACAGCCCCCGGCGACTTCTGTGGTGCAAGCTCTCTCCTTCCTTGCCATCCTGAGGCTCACTCAGTGTTCCAGTCTCTCAAGGTCAGTGTTAGCCAAGGGCCACACGTTGCTTACTGTCCACCCTTGGCCAGTCCTCCAGTGGGTCGAGCATGTCAGGGTCCTCTTCGTAGCTCGTGTGGTTGTTGGCAGAATTCGTTGTTCTGCAGCCGTGGAAGTCCCCTGTTGTTGATGGCTGTCGGCCACCAGCTGCTCTGAGCATCTGAATGTCCCACAGTTCCCTGGATGAAGTTTTCCTGGGTCCTCACAACCTGACCACCTGCTCTGCCAGGCCAGCACGAGGACCGCTTGCTTCTTTCTGCTGAGAGGGCTTTTTGCATGATGACATACCATCATTCCTTCCTGTGCCCTGCCCACAGCCACACCCGTGGGCTGGCATCTTCCTGTCCCCACACAAACTAGGCAAGGCCAGTGTGTGTTTTCCTTTCCCGTCAGAGTGCTCTTCCCTCAGCCCCTTGCTTGCGGTCACACCATTGGGACCCAAGTTCAGTTGGCACCTCCCAGTTTCCCAGTAGGAGGCATAGGTCACTGTGCCAGGTAAGCACCTCCTGGGAAAGTTCTCCACACACCATGCACAGAGCTCTGTATTTGTACATTGTTTTATTTATGCATTTGTTCATTTGCTGTCTCTTTTCCTGCAATGCTGTGAGTGTGTGAGAGGAGGGACCTACCTTCCCAGTCCCATTCCAACCACATCTGGACCCTGGCATCAGTAGGTGCTCAAGAGATAGCACCTGGCAGGCTGGATGAATGAGTAGACCTTGGGGCCTATCTGCTGGCATGGGTGGGGTCCCTGCTTTCTCAGGAGCCAATAGTCCAGATACTGTGGGTAGTGAAAAGCTTGTGTGATGGGGCTGGGATGGGGGTCAGCTATGGGCTCCTGAACTGTCCTTGTTTCTTCATAGGGACAATCACTTTTTCAGCTATAAAGGCAATTCACTTGTAAAGTTCAGGAATTACACTGGGGATAGCACATTATGTTGTACCACACAGGGCAGTGTTCCAAAGCTGTGCACACAAAAGGACCGGCACGGTTTTCATGTTTTTAACATTACCAACCTGTTATGCCTGTGAGAAAACCCACTTCTGTTAACCCACTGCATTTTCCATAAGAACTGTGCCTGGCCCCTGAAGCTCATCTCAGCCCCGGTGCTGAGCTGGGGCCAGGCATGCAGGATAGTGGAACTGATGTCCTGGGGAAAGTGTCTGGTCAAGTCAGAGCCAGAGAGGCGGGAAGAGAGGACCTGAGCCCCTCCTCCCTGCCCCACCGCGGTCATCTTGCCAATGACAGCAACATTGGCCTCTCTGGCTTCAATCATCCTTTGTGGTCTTATAGGAAACAGACAAATGTGAGTCCAGCCATTGTTTCCAGAGTTCACTGATCTTCTGGTGATGGATCTATCAGTGTATCTGATGTTAGAAGTTTCTCGGAGATCCTGGCGCTGTTTTATCAGAACAAAACGTGGATAGCGCCATCAATTTGTCTTGGTCTCTGGCCTCCAGTGGTCTTCAGTGTGCTGCAGGGACATTGGAGAAAGGCAGAGTTGTGGGTGAGGTTGCTTCCCCGGGGAAACTCTGGCGGTCCCAGCTGGGCAGGGACTTAGATCTGCCCAGGATGGGTGATGGGCCTTGATGCTCGGCCACATTTAGAGCGACTCCAGATGCTGTTGTGACTCCAGCGCAGCATGCAGCATATGTGGTCCATCATGTACTGTTTCCCAGGAATTTGCGTTCATCTTTTATTGGGAGGGCCAGAGCTACGAGGATCCACCCACACACCGTCCATCACAGGCAGGAGGGTGACTTTCTTTCCACATCCTCTGACCTCTCAAACCACAGTTAAACAGAGAATCACTGCCCCCCAACTGGCAGGTCTGTCTCCCTGTGCCCCCTAACGAACAGTTCCGGACCTGTCTGTCACTGTTACCAAGCACCGGGACACAGGGTGGGCCCCAGAGAGGTGGAAGTAGGGATTCACACTCTACCCCCCTGTAATGAGCTTCAAATTGCTTGTGCAGGTTAGCCTTAGTTTTGAAGCTGAAGTCACTTTTCCACCCAAGAGTGTAAATAACAAGTGTCCTCTATTCATATCTTCCCTCTCTGTAATTCCTTATCAGGAATTCTGACATTTCCCAAACACAGGATTTAAATCTGCACCAAGGTTGCCAAGACGTTTGCAAGAAGAGGTTGGGATTGTGCACCTGTAAACAAAGGAGCCCTCTTTGAGCCTTTCTCTACCTGGACGCCTTGCCCCACTTCCTCCTTGGAAGGTGGGTTCCTCTGGGAGACACTGACCTCTAGAATTTCTCCCCCTTCCTTCCCCTGCCTTCCAGGTCCCCAGGAAGCCCCTGTGTAATTTCTGCCACCACACATGGGGCGACTCCTTTAGGCCTCCTGGAGATGTGACGGGCTGTGTTCTGCCTTTTCTCTTGCATCCTTCGCTCTGCAGGATCCCTTCCTGGTCCATCGAGGTGCTGCACCACTAGCTGACCCCTCTTCGTTGCTGAGCCATGTTCCACAGTACACAGGAGCAAGAAATGGCTGTCAATCAACCCTTCATGAACATCCGGGTTGTTTCCACCAGAAGCACCTACAATAAATAGCCACAAAAGTCCGTGTACAGGGTTTGAATGAACATTAACTTTCATTCCTGTTTGGTAATGCCAGGAAATGAAATGGTTAGATCACAAATTAAGGGTTGTTTAGCTTTTTAAGAAAGAGAAAAATTACTTTCCAAAATGCCATTGTGGTCCAACCCTCTGTGCATAGACCCACATGTCATTTTGGGGTTTAATGGGAAAGCATTCAGTTGCTCACCCAGATGAGATGTCACCTGTTCCCTGGGTGAGAAAGCAGCCTTCTAGTCCTAGATTGCTCTAAGCTTTTGTGAAAGATGAATTCTGGGTTCAGTAAAATGCTCTGTCTGCTTTTATTTGGTTGTTTGTGTGTTTTTCACTTTTAGTTCTCACACAGGTTGATTTTTTTGAGCGTTGAATCCACCTGGCATTCTTGGAATAAACCTCATTTGGTCATGATATATGTTTTATCTTTTCATTTAATTGGTAAAAATCACAAATTCCATTTAGAATGTTTGTTCAACCTATTCATGGATTCTGCTGTTTCCTTTTCGTGTAATACCCTAGAACCTTCCTCCCCTTTTCATCAGGATAATGCTGGCCCCTGGGATGAGTTGGGAAGCAGCGCAGCCCCTCAGTTTCCTACTTCAGCATCTGCAGAATGGAGCTGCTTCCTCCTCAGGGTTGGTGGGATTTTCCAGGGGAGCTGTCGGCTCCTGCTGTGTTCTCCCTCATCTCAACTGGGTCTGCACCTTTGTCTTCCGGGGATGTGCTCCTTCCAAGCTAATTTGTTGGGTTTACTGCTACAAACTTGCTCATCATCTCTCCCACCTGGGAATGGACACCCTGCTCTGCAGCTGCATGGGTCTGACTACTGTGCATTCTGTATCTAACGGACCCTACAGTGGTGGATTTTGGTGATCTGCTTATTCCACTCAGCGTCGTATCCTCAAGATCCACTGAGGATTGTTGTAGCAACATCAATCATCCCTGTGTTTAAACATCCCTGTGTTGGTAGATCCTGGGGTCTCCTCATCTCTTGGCTAGATTGACTGAAGCTGCTATGAACAGGGTATACAGATACTTTTGGAAACCACACCTTCATTTATGTAGAAACATAGCCAGAGGAATGGCTGGATCATGGGACAGTTCTGTTTAATTTCTTGAGGAACCACCAAACTGCTTTCCATAGCAAACGACCATTCACATTCCCACCAAAGATGCACGAGTGCCCATTTCTCCACGTCTTCACCAGGTCCTTTCCTGCTCCTTTATTTCTATTGCAACCATCCTAATGGGTATGAAGTGATATTCATTATGGTTTTGATTTTCATTTTCCTATTTTTTCCTATTCTGGTTGAACTTGTAAATAACAAGTGGAGACATGTCGGTTGGACTTCTTTTCCCTGAGCACTCTGGATAGAGGCCTATCAGTTTCATTTTTTTCTCATTTTTATATTATTTACTGTTCTTCTGTTTATTACTTCATTGATTTATGTTTTGAGTTTTACATTCTGAATATTTAATTTGGGTTCTGTTTCCTCTTCTTTCCTCTCCCTCAAGAACTAGCGAACATTGATTTGAACTCTTTCTCCTTTCTTTTCAGACATTTAATTATATAAATTTCCTGTGTATTTCAGTGTAATCCTAAAAAAAAAGAGTAGATCATATTTGCATTTAGTAGAAAATATTTCCTTACTTTTTTCTATTTCTTCTTTAACTCATGTTTTATTTAGAAGTGCATTATTGTGGGATTTTCTGGAGATATCTGTTACACATTGGGACAGGCAATACAGTGTGGTGGAGAGAAGGCTGACTCGGATCCTTTCCAAGGTATTGGGACTTGCTTAGTGGTCCAGGAGGTGGTCTGTGCGCTAAGTTCTTTTTTTTGGCTACTACAGAGAGTGTGTGCTGGGCGAATGTTAGCTACAAACTTTAGCTAACTCAGGTCAGTTGATGGTTTTGCTTAAATCTCTACCCTTGTGGGTTTTCTGTCTATATATTACCTTAATTATTGAATAAATGTATTTAAATCTCCAACTGTAACTGAGATGAGTTTAATTCTTTCTGTGGTTTTATTTGGCTATGTTCAGAGTGCATGCCCATGCTTAGGATTATGTGTCCACTTGATAGACTGATCCCTCATTATTGAGAAATGATTTTTTTTATCTGTGGTATGTTCTGTTCACTGTAATATATTTGGTCTGAAATTAGTACATTCCTAACACGTTTAGGTTAGTGTTAGCATGATGTACTTCTTATTCTTATTTTTAAATTTTTTCTGTCCTTATAAATAAAGTCTGTTTCTGAAAGAAGACATATGTTTGTGTCTAGCTTTTGGATATTATATTATAACTTGTGCCTTCTAATGTGATTTTAGGTTACTTATTGTTACTGTGATTACTGATATGATCAGGTATAAATTTGTATTTTATTTGTTACATCTATTCTCTATTTCCTTCTTAGAGTTCTGCCTCTGAGTCAACGCCGTATCCTTCTGATTCCATTGTATATCCTTCATCTCTTCTTCTCTGGAACCCTTTGGTCTACTGCTCTGTGCTTGCTCTTGGGTTAACAATATACACTTTTAATTCACCTCTACCTTCAGTCAATTGATATGATACTATTTCATGTAAAGTAGGAGAGTTCCTTTCCTTCTCTCTGGATTGTGTGCTGTTTGGCCATGTATTTTACTGAAATTCTGTATTTGCTCTAAACTCTGCACTGCATTGCTAGATTGTGTGTGTGTTTTGCTGCACGTGCTTCGTAGAGGACTTCATCATAGGAACTCCTGCTCCTCTCCCCTGCAGCTAAGCTCTCTTCCTTGTCTTTCGGCAGACCCACTTCCCAGGGGGTCACTTGCCCCCTCCTGGGAGAACTTCCTTTAGTATTTCTGATGGTGAGGCCTTCCCTCAGTTTTTCTGTCTAAAGTCTCACTTTTGCTTTGAACGACTTTTGCCCTGATGGGCAGTGGCAGGTGATATCATGGCATTGTCTCCTTGTCTGCCTTGTTCTGTGTGTGTCTGGGGTTCATTTTGGCCCAGGGGATTGAACCCAGGGTGCCTTACCACCGAGGTACACCTCAGCCCTTTCTACTTTTTATTTGAGACAGAGTCTCGCAGCTGCCCAGGCTGGCCTGAGGCCTGCGATCCTCCTGCCTCAGCTCCCAGGGCTGGGCCTACCCCCGAGCCCCGCCTTGCTTGTTGCTGTAGCAAGAAACCCTAACCTGGTTCCTCTCTCTGTTATCCTTACTTCTCGGGCTGCCTCTCAGTTTTTTTTCATTGTCATCGTTTTTCACATTTATTATAAGGTATCTCGGCAGTTCCGATCATATTTCTTGCTCTTGTGTTTCATTGAGGTCCTTGAAGCTGTAGGTTTGCAGTTTTTACCAAATTAGGAGTGACTTTTACCCTCATTTCTCTTTATTCTTGTTTCCTCTCCTCCTTCTTCGTTTACTCTTCATTTTCTTTCAGAGACTTCTGTTCTGTATGTGCTTGTCTCAAAGCTCACCGATGTCTGGATCATGTTTTAACTTATTTTTTCTGTGTTTTTTTTTTTCACAGTTTCCAATAAATGTTTTCAGGTTCACCGGCCTTTTCTTCTGAGAAGCTGTATCTGATGATATTCCTCCTCAGTGAATTTTACCATTTCACACATTGAACTTTTCCTCTCTAGAAATTTGATCCAGGTCTTTTAAAATAAATTCTCCATGTCTCCGAGTAGTCTTCTGAGCAGATGGAGTATAGCAGTGGCCGTTTCAGATAGGATCTGCTGATTCAAAAGCACATATCACTCCCGCGTCACTGTCCATTGCTGGCTCTTCTCCTTCCTCCAGCGCATGTTCTCTCCGTCCGTCTCTCCCCTTTCCATCTTTCTCCCTCTTCCCCTCCCTCGCTCTCTCCTGGTTTCTCTCTGATGGTATTTTTTACCAGTCGCAGGGCTCTGGCTTCACTTCATGTTGTGCCCTGTATTTTTGTGTATTTTAGAAATTAGGAACTAGCCCGAGCTCCGAATGCCACTGGTTTACTGCAACCACTGCTCTCATTTCTGGCTTTTTGAGATTTGCTCTCTGGGCCTGGAGCTGAGCGAGCCTTAGGGCTTTTCACTGGGGACGTCCGCATGGCAGGACTGTAACAGTGGCATCTCGCGGGTGCCACTGAACATGCATGACAGTGCTGAGCACCCTGGAACCCAGGGCCAGTGGTGCTGACACTGGACGCTGGGGCATCCCTGGTCACTCTGCTGACAGCCTGGAGTCTCTGTGAGCCTTGCCCAGCGCTCAGGAGTAGCTGGTTGGAACAGGCACCTCAGCAGCCCTGTGGGAGCATTGAGATGGATTCCCCGTCCCTAGTGTCCCTAGCTCAGCAGTTCCCCACTGCTCTGCTCGCAGTCTCTGAAGCTCCCTTCCACAGGGCCCTCTCCTTCTGGTGTCTGTACTAGGTGCTCTGTTGCTGTCCAGTCAGGGCGGGGCACGGCTGCCGACCCTGGGAGCCAGGCTCCCAGCTTGGGTCCCGCCCCTCACCTGAGCCTGGGAGCTCCCAGCGAGCTCAGGCTCCTCTCCGGCTCCCAGCTTCCATGTCTCTGGATCAGAGCTGCCCTGCGCCCTGTCCAGCCCTGATGATCTGTGTGCCGTGTTGTGTTCTAGTCTTCTGATCACTTCACGTAGGATAGAAATAGTCCCTTTCTGATAGGAAATAGCAGTTATTCTTGTGTATTTATTCATGCTAGCACCTTATAGAGGTGGCTTTTCTACTCTGTTTTCTCTCATGTCCATTAAGGTCTCAGTTTCCTCATAAATATAACTTACAAGAAAATGTTCCTTTAACTAGTGATCTGTCGAATCAACTCCACAGGAATTGAAATGCAAAGAGCAATAGTGCTGTAATACAATAATTTCAATGTCAGACTTGTAATGTTTTATTGGATTAATAAATGTGTTCTCATCCTTAAAATCTGAATTATTCATCTGGGTAAGGTTTAATTTTTTGCAATGAAATGCAGTGAAACTAAGTAATATTTTTATTTAACTTTTAAGATTTAAGGGCAAAATCATTAAGAATGTAAGAAATATAGGCCAATAAGAAAAGTTGATATAGTAACTCCCAGTCACTGGTGGCTGAACTCACCCAGGTGTGCCAGATCTTGGCTTTTGGCTTGCTAGAAAATGACTCGGGGTGTGGGGAGGGACGTTGCAATTTGGCATTTATGTTCATGTGACCATAAAGTACTATTGACATCAAAAGGACCTGGAGGCATTGGCCCCTCCTCTACTCCAGCCTTTCTTTTGAACCAGTGTCACTTGGCAGCTGTCCTGGTGCACGCAGGTGCCTGTGTGCATGTTAGGGAGCATCGGTCTCAGAAAATCTCCAGGAAATGCCCCAAACCTCAAACTAGTGAAAGTTCAGGTACAGGCAGAGAAGCCTGTGAAGCAGGACACCTCGATCTCATCTTTGAGTCCATTCGTCTTTCTAAACTGAGCCTTGGATTATGGCCTGCTTCAGACCTCGTCACTTTGCTGTGGGTTCTCTCAGGAGGGCCCATGAAGTACTGGAGTCGCTCTGACAGTGGTGTGAGCTTGAGAGCCCCCCCAGGGCACCTCCTACCTGTATGAGCAGCCACGTGTTCACAGAGTTGCTGCGCTTCCATCATGAAGCCAGGCCTGCGTCTCATGACATTAACGTGACCAGTGAGTGGTGATAAGAAACTGCTAAAGAATTCAATTTAGACCTGCCACCCTCACAGTCTTTAAGTATTCTGCAGTGCTTGATGCCTCGTTCTTGCAGGCAGAGGGGACATCTGATCTCAACTCACCCCAGGCTCTCCACGTGCTCTCGCAGGTTGGAGGACCTTAATGTTATCTGAACTGGACTCTTTCTACCTGTCTAGCTGAGGAAGTTGACAGGACGCTAATAGAAGCACACATATTAATCAGCTCTAATTTATGAACTTGCTAGGCTTGCTTTACTGCAAAGACTTTACAAATTGAACTGTGGGGAGCTGGGGATTTAACGGCACTGTGCTTGTGCTCACGTGTGTATTTCAAGAGAAAAACAATTCTCATGCAGAAAGTAAGGAGGAGATGCTGCCATCCGACCCACAGGAAGCAAATGCCCTGCACCCAGCTCACATCTGACGCCCATGTTGACCTCCTCCTCCTTTCACGGAGCACCTGGACGCAGCACACTCTGGTGTCAGCAGTGTTTCTCTTTTGGGGAAGGAGAAAGCCCTTCCAGACCAGAAGGCACATCCCCACCAGGACGAGCTCCTGGCCGGGGCAGCAGAGCAGCCTCTCGGTCTCCCAGGACCGAGACTGAGTCACATGAACTTTCTCCTCACTGAACATGAGGCCAAGGCCTGGTGTCCAAAGGAAAGGCCAGCATCTCTAGGGGCAGTTCCGTGGAGACGGCCACTCAGCAAGGAGCCCAAGGGACTGACCCATTATGTTCAGCCAATCTGCTGCATGGTGGGGGCGGGGGGGGGACAGGAAACCATGGCAACTCTGGCTGCTGCTCCCGGGGGAAGGTGTTAGTGACCGAGGGAAGCCAACAATCCAGGTGTTCCTGCTCCAGGTCAGGACACCGGCTCAGCGTCCCAGTGAGAGAAAGGCGCAGAGCAGTACCTCTGCCTCCTGCAGAGAAATGTCTCTTGGGTCCTCTGCATCTGTAAGTGACCATGCGGGACTGTGACGTCATGCTAAGTTTGGGACTTTACAATGTTAAGTAACAAAACAAGATTGAAAGTGACAGAGTGCCTTGTCCCCACCAAATACTAATTGCTGTGGTAGGAACAAGTGTCAGGGTCACAAAACCTGTCATTTTTTGGCCCATGTCTCTGTTGTAGGCAAGCAGTTTACATTCCTTGTCTGCACATGTTTCAAATCAAGCAAAGGACACAATGCAGTGGTCAGCTCCACATCTCTCTGCCACCTGTCACAGTGTCACTGAGGAGCAGTACAGTCCCAGCTTCCTTTTCCTGGGTAGAGCCCCTGGAGATTTGGAGCAGGCTGTGATGGATCCAGGCCCCCTGGCCAGGCCGTGGCAGGACAGCCTGTGATGCTGGTAAGAGCATCCTGTTCGCCTGTCTCCCCGCCTGGTCCACCTGGATTCCTTCTCTGGTCCCAGAGCCACAGCGTCCCCTGGCTGCAAGGGAACAGTACCCATAGGCCCTTCCTTCCCTCCTCAGCCTCCTGAGCGGTGCCTTTACCCACCGCCGCCCCCCAGACATGGAAGCCTCTACTCACAGCTGCCTTCTCGTTTCTGCCAAGAGGCAACCTTTCCTCCCACACCTGAGGAGCACTAGCAGCCCTTCAACACGGACAACCTGACCTGGAAGACGCTGCCCTGCACACCTGTGTCGCTGGCTGCTGTATTTCTAAGAGCAAAGCTTGTCTGATCTGAACATTCTTTCTCCTCTTGCCACAGTCCTATTGGTTGTTGGTTTGGTCACTCGCGTGGGCACAGGTGCTGGTGGCAGGGACCACAGTGTCTGCTCCACCGTGGCCCCTGGCTGCTGGCTGCCCAGGCTGCGCAGAGTGTGTGAAGCAGGCCGGCCGGCGCTTCCTCAGGCCTAGCCTGTGAGCCCAGCAGAGCACAAGACAGAGTGGAAGTCTGATGAGAAACTGCTGCTCAGAGCGCCTTCTGGGGCCTGGGGCAGAGGGAGATTCCCGGAAGAGAACTGGCTCCCAGGAACCATGGCTGACAGCCACCTCACATGCTACAAGAACCTCTGAAAAACACTTTTGAAATGTTCTGCATTTAATTCATATTTAGCACTTATGACCTGTGATTTCACCACCCAAACTTTGCTACTTGCTTTTCTATGAAGGTGGAATTTCGGTTTCCAGGGAGCAGCCCCCCCACCCCCTGCATTACCTTGGGAATTTTCTGATCCTAACTGGACACCTGCATTTCTCACGGAGGGATGGTCAGCTTCCCATTACGGCCCCTGAGATAAAAGAGAAGAGCTTATTCTGGCTCATGGTAGTAGAGGTTCTAGTGCATGATTGGGTGGGCATACGGCACCAGGTGTCTCATAAAGGTGCTACACGGTGGAGTAAAACTGTTAGTTAACCCATACGAGAGACCGAGAGGCAGACCCCCAGGGACCTGCAGACTCTCCCTGGGCCTCGCCTCTAAGAGGCTCCACCACCTCCCGGTACCACTTCCCTGGACCGAGTCTAACGCATGGCCTTTGGGGTGTTCCAGATACAAACTGCAGGAGCCTCTAGCTCAGCAGTCGGGGGACTCTTGGGTCTTGCCACGGCACACGTTTGGCTGTGTGACCCAGTGAGCTCTGGCCCTGGAAACTATTTTAAATGGTGGGACATAAGGACAGTAGCCCCTGCCCTGACAGTGGTGGGTCAGAGACAGGTGCTGTCACCACCTGGCCTTATCCCCACTCCAGCTGGCCTTCCTGCCACTTCTTGCCACGTGTCCTGGCCTGAGCAGCCTCCCATGGGGACAGAGATCCTGCTTAGGAGCGGCTCCCCGCTACTCCCTTAGACAGCCACTGTCTTGGTGTCAGGACGTCTTCGTAAAGTCCAGGCAATAGACTGGACAGCAGCTTTATGGGCAACACAGTCCCCATCACCAACAGACAACTCTGTGTGCCGTGTGGAAGCTGCTGCGGCCAGAGTGTCGGAGATCAGGGGCTGTGCTCCCTGTATATCTGCTTGTGCTCGCTGGTGTTTGGATTTCATATAATTTTCACATGTCCAAAAATATTTCACCTTTTGAGTTTTTAAAAATAAATGAATAAATAAATAAATAAATAAACAAATGTACAGCCCATTCCTAACTTTGGACTGGACACAAGGCAGTCTCTTGGCCAACTTCTGCCAGAGACTAACCTAAGAAGGAGGTGACTGTGCCCATGGAACATGTTTCTGTAAATGCTGCCTCTCTCCCTGGAGTTTGGAGATGGGGACTTCATCCACTCCCTGGGCAGAAGTCCCTGAGACTCCATCATTTCAAGAGTAGATCTAACTTGGACTGTGATGAGCATATGTAGCCATGACAGTGACCTCAGTGTTGACATTGAAAATTACCCAGGTGAGAGGTCTACAGAGCCTCGGTGAACAGCAGATGTTTTAAGCAACAAGACTTCTCTCTTATCATTACTGTTTCTGATGATGAATTTGATCTGCTGCCACATAAGGTCAAGTCATGCGAAGACGCTCGACTGAAGAACACCTTAAACATTGGGAGCCCTGTGCACGCGAGGCCCTTTGCCGTTGCGATCTGTGGTCTCGTTTCCTGTCTTTACAGACCCTAAATCTCCACGCTGGAGTCTGCTGCGGCTCCTGTCATGCCTTGGCAGACCCTGTGTTGGCCCTCCTCCACTGTTCTTAGAGGGAATGCATATTCATAAAATAATTCACTATTCTGAAAACAGTCCAGTTTGAAGGAGGGGAGAAAAGATTTCTTCCTTTGGTTTTCTATCAAGTTTAACATTAAGAATCCCTTTCTCTAAGTCTTTATTTGTGTTTTTGCCATCTGCTGCTCTTACCTCTGGAATTTTATTTTATTTTTTTCAAAAATGTTCAGGAAATGTCCCCCATGCAATTGTAATGTCCCCCAACATAGTTTTTAGAAAGGAGCATTTGATGCACTTTATGATTCATCTTGGTAGGAACATCCCATGGAGATCACTTTTGTCAATGGCCTTTACTGCACGGGGACAACCCAACTTCCATCTTATGGGAATGGCTTTGCTCCTTTCTGTTTTCCTACACTTCTCTGAGAAAACACCCAAAGCAGAGCAAACTTCAGAAAAGGATGTTCTGCAGATGTTAACACTGAGACCCTGACCTTCCTGTTCTTATCTGCTGTGATCTCCATTTCCCTGACAATATGTGTCAGGCGACTCAGCAACACAGACCTTCCTGGTTACGGCTGTCAGTGCCAGTGGCCCGGGGGTCCTCCTCCTCTGGCTGCTGGCTGGAAATGTGTTAGCTCCGCTGGTGGGGACGTGCTGTGGACAAGGCCAGCAGCTGGGGACACACGGGTCTCACCCCTGACAACGTCCTGCTTTCTCACAAACATGCCTCTGGTCTCCAGGGACTGGGTGGGAGGCTGGGGCTGGATCACTGCAAATCCAAGGTCCCCAGCGAGGAGCCGCTCGGCCACATGGCCTGGTGGCCCTGAGCCTAACCATCCCCAGCAGCCGGGCGGTCACTAGCGACATAGGCCAGAGCGTCCCCTGCTGGACTTATTCCTTTGTGCTGTGTTGGCATCTTCCTGGGTGTCTTTAGGAAACGGGCACACTAGGTCCATCGTGTCACAGGGCACAGCTCTGAAGCATTCTGGAGAGGTCAGGAATCCCCGTCCACACCGCCTGTCCTCACTCGCTCTCCCCTTAGTGCTCACTTGCCAGGACCTCAGTACATTGTTTACCTCAATACCAAAAAAAAAAAAAAAAAAGAAAGAAAAAAAAGAAGACCTGGGGGCTGGGGCTGGGGCTGAGTGGTGGAGCGCTCACCTAGCATGAGCGACGCCCTGGGTTGGATCCTCAGCACCACACAGAAATAAATAAATAAAATCAAGGTACTTAAAAGGAGATCTACCAGTTTGAATCAGTCAGTGAAGTTCAGCCTCTTTGTAAGGATTTCTGTTTTGCTCCTGTTTCCATTTCTCCCCAAACATCTTTTTACTGGAGCTGATACATTGTTTCAAGACCTACCTTCTGGGAACTTCCCTGCACCCCTCATGTTCATGTTTAGTCCCAGTTCACAATGAGGCCAGGAGCCGGGAGTTGGCTCCCTGGCTGTCCCCGTGCTCCTCTGGCTGCGCTGCCCAGCTGGGTGGCCTGGGGACAGGCGGGGTCAACAACAGATGCTCCTCCCAGGCCAGCTCTTGAGCATTTCTCTGTGACCCCCCCTGGCTCTCCGTCTGGTGGCTGGATGCTTGGGCTGCTGTGGAGGGTGCTGACATGCTGGGCGGGGGCTACCATGGGGCCCCAAGACCCCAGGCCCCATGGCAAGGTCACCTTCCCAAACACTCCTGCTCTGAGGGATTTTAAAGACACCACCCTCTCCTTTGGCTACAGGGTCTGTGTGGCTTGTGGTGTCCTCTGCTAGTGCTGGTGGACTGGTCATGCCATCTGGGCATGCCAGGCTCCACGAGATGGCCAGAGGTGCTCCCGTCTCACACCCAGCTCAGGACACAAAGGCCACTTGTCACAATGCCACGTGCCCTCCTCACCTCCTCAGGGTATAGCTCATCTCAGCAAGTGCCCCCTGCCTGACCCCCACCCAGCTGACCCTGAGGTGCACCCTGGCTCTCCTCCTTATGGACTCAGAGCCGTCTCCTTGTCCTGATCCTTGGGATCTTCCCCGTCCTGTCTGGAAAGGCCAAGCAGGAGTGGGAGTCAGCCACCCCTGAGAGCAGCCTGCCTCTTCCTCCTCCCAGGTGCCCGGCCCGGCCCTGCCTCCCTAGAGAGTCAGCCTGAGAACCACCCAGACTGGAAGTAGGTTTGTCATCTCCAGGATCCCCATCTCCCAGCTCCCTGTCCACAAGGGGACCATGGATTCTCACTGTGGAAGCCGCTGTGGCATGGCTCCTTCTCTGTCCTCTCCCTGTGCTCCTTCAGTGCAGAGACTGTGCAGGTGGTGAAAGACAGGGCGGGGGTGGGGGGGGATGAACCAGGGACCTGGAGCCTCCTGGTCTGCTGCCTGGGACAAAGCCAGGCCCAGTGGAAGAGGGAGGAGGTGAGGTCAGAGATGGAGGCCTCCCCTCCTGTGGCAAGTGAGGCTGGAGCCTCACCACATGGGACCCAGAAGGCTGCAGAGGGTCAGGTGGCTCAATCCAGGAGCTGCTTTCAGCCTGCTGCAAAAGTCACGTTCTTCCATCAAAGAAGGTGCTTTGTGTGTGTGAAAGAAGGAGTATGTGCACACGTGTGCTAGTGGGGTGTTTGTTCCCTGGCAGGCAGACGCAAGTCTGTGAGTGTTTGGGGAAGAGTGGTGGTGAGTTTGGATACGTGAGATTTAGCTGGGAAGTGACTATGGCAATAAAGAGGAATTATGAAGACCCAGAACACAACAAGCAGAAATCACCTGCCTATGGAGGAGGTACACTGGAGAGTGAAGAGATAACATTAAAATAATCAAAACTCAGTTACTTTATTTTGCTCTAGTTTCTGTGTTTCAGAGAAAAAACTTGACTTTTGACTTTCTGGGTCTGGCTTATTTCACTTAGCATGATAGTCTTCTCCATCCATTTACTTGCAAATGCCATAATTTCATGCTTCTTTGTGGCTGTGTAGTATTCCATTGTGAATTTGTACCACATTTTCTTTACTCATTCATCTGTTGAAAGGTACCTAGGTTGATTTCATAGCTAGACTATTGGGAATTGTGCTGCTGTAAATATTGATATGGCTGTGTCACTGTAGTATGCAGATCTAAACTCTTTTGGATCTAGACTGAGAAGTGAGATAGCCATGTATATAATGGTTCCATTCTTAGTTTTTGAGGAATCTGCTACTGCTTTTCAGAGTGGTTGCTCCAATTTGCAAGGAATATATGAATGTACCTTTTCCCCCACATCCTCAACAACACTTATTGCTGTTTGTACTCTTGATAATTGCCATCTGATAGGAGAGAGAGGAAATCTCAATATAGTTCTGATTTCCATTTATCTAATTGCTAGAGATTTTAAATAGTTTTTCATATATTTTTGGTCATTTATGTTTCTTTTTTGGAGAAATGTCTGTTTAGTTCCTTTTCCCATTTACTAATTGGACTATTTTTAAAAAGAGAGAGAAAAGAGACGGTGTGGGGGAAATTCCATCCAAATAGAAGAAAGATGAGTGGAGTAGAGGAGGGGGTCGTGGGGAAGGAGGGGTGGGAGGAGGGGGGACAGTGGAACCACTGACCTAACTTCCCCGCACACATACACACATGCCTCAGCGAGTCTCCCCACTGTGTACGCCCACCCACAAGACACAATAATGAAGCAGACCTCTCCATGAACAGCAGAAGGTCAAGGAGCTGAGGAAAGGAGACGGGGGAGGGGGGAGGGTGGGCC
>NW_026000068.1:3538722-3539795 GCF_001458135.2 Marmota marmota marmota | reverse complement strand
AGGGTGGGCCGGGGGGGTTACTGGGGACCGAGTTAGAGAAATTATATTGCTTGCTTTTATAATTATGTCCAAATAAGTCCTAATGTATAACTTATACGAACCATTAAAAAAAGAAAACAAAAAATCAGTAGTTACTGATCAGAAGAGGTGACCGCGACACTGACTTCCACGCCTGTGGGGCCTGAGAGCCGGCAGACAAGTGGAACGCAGGTACTCAGCAGAGGAAAGAGAGAATTAATTGTGACTCAGCTGATTGTTTTAACTTGTGCTCCCAAATGTCCAGCATCTGGGACAGGCAGCCAAATGTATCTTTTAAGTTGTCTATCCATCTTCTGCATATATTATAGTCCATGAAGCCTGCAGAACACAGTTTGTAAAATAAGTATGAATTTAAAGGCCTGTGGAATTTACTGCACACTGTTTTAAGAAAATGTGTGTCTCTATTTTTGTATCATAATTTCTCATCTATAAGTTCACGTGTCTGTATCTTGTTTGAGCTCTGGAGGCCCCTGTCACTGTAAGAACTGAAAAGCACTTGCATGTCCCTTGGCTTGGGGGTCCATTGGATTGTTGGGTCTAGAAGCAGGTGTCCGTTAGCAATCGGGTCGCTGTCTGAGAAAACGTTTTCATGCTCAGTGGCATGTTGTCTTGCAACATTTTCTGGATTGAGAACCTCACTGGTGTTTTCCCCTGAATGAATGCTGGCGTTATTTTCCTCACTTCATATTTCCTCGTTCTCCAGCTAGTGACAGGAACAGGTATCAGGACCAGGTGCTCCATGTAAAGTCATTTAAAGGCATGATCCAAACCGCGCTCTCCCCCCTCCCATTGTGCGTTTGTAGAGCACATAAAGCACGCAGGCTGTCCTCAGTTCCATAGGGAAGCAGCGTGACAGAGTGTTTCTGGGGACACCTCCCTCCCCTCCTCCATGGAGAGCGGGGCACTTCTGGGTGAACTCCAGCCAGACACACTGCCCTTGCACACACCTTCCTTCTGGCACTGCAGAATCGCCACAGAGGGGTCCACACCTTCCCACCCCAGAGGGTCTCCACCCCCCCCCCCGCACGGGGCTG
>NW_026000068.1:3531423-3538697 GCF_001458135.2 Marmota marmota marmota | reverse complement strand
CTCCCCCCCCCCCCCCCCACGGGGCTCAGGCTTGGTTCCAGAGTAATTCAGTCTCATGCAATACTGTTCACCGTGTCTTTCTGTAAGAGAATGCAATTCACAGTTTCATGGAGGTTTGTTCTGGAGAACTGTGGAAGAAGAAACCCCAGATGTGAGCCAGCCGCTGATGTGTACAAATACATATGGGGTGACATAAATGTCCCAGGACAAGGCCACAGGACTTTTTGGGTCTGCACACTAGGTGTTTGTCCTGCTGGTGTGAGCTGGGGCTCCCCGGACAGCAGGGGAGTTCTCCTGTCCTGTGCCAGGTCAACACCAGGCTGTGCTTACAGAGACCAGAAATGGAGACGCTTCGGAGATCCCAGGTGGGAGCCCGGGGGGCCTGGAGAGAGATAAGATTGGACCAGGACTGAGTGTAGAGAAATAACAAACACGGTGTGGGGATCTGACCCCAGAGGTACGGGCCAAGTTTGTGGAGCAGTGTGAAAAACCGACCTCCGTCAGGGTTCTTAGCAATCGTTAGGGCTTTGGATGAATAAAGCCTCTTGCACTTAGTTTCAGTGTCCTACGACATTGTCACCGGATTCTGGTTAGGGAAAAGGAAGTCATAGTAGCAGGTTTTCAAACCACAGAGTTGTTTTCTGGCACACAGGCACATATCCCATTCGTCCCACCTGTTCGGATAGCAGAGCTCAGTCTGCAGAGCTGCAGACCCTGGCTTCGGGATTTCCAACAGCACTGCCCGTAAAAACTCCTTGGAAATGGACCCAAGGAGGCTTTTATGGGGGACGAGCCATGCCTGAGTGACAGAGAGGACAGTCATGAGGAGGAGGAGGGACTTTGGACTATCTGCAGGAGCCTTGGCGGTGATAGAAGGTGATGAGTCTGCCAAATTTGCATATGGGAGATGTCATTGGAGGCAGGGACTGAACGGATGGGGCATCTGGGAATCTTCCAGGGATGGAGGACAAGGCAGTGGGAACAAACCCAAGAGCAGCGTGCAGGTCGCACGGGAGGGTCCCACATCTAGCCAGGGACTGGAGAGCAAGCACAAGCCCCTCATGTAGATGAGCAGTGGAGGGAAAGATGGGAGTGGAGTGGAGACCACAGGAGGCAGAACATTCCAGCTGAGGAGGGGCATCAGGCCCAGCATTTACGCCTGGCAGTCCAGCCCCGGGTGAAGCCGCTGCCTGCAGGTCAGTCGGTGGGCAGGTGGCTTGCTGGGACGTCTTGCCACTCACTTGGCTTGTGTGGAGAGGGCTTGTTTAGACACCCAAGAAGAAGTGCAAGTGAACGCACTGGTCCTGAGTGAGAAATAAATCATAGTAATTTGAAATTTAAACCAAGAAACACACACATAAATAATCGAGGAACTGCGAAACATCTATGATAGTTTCCTACAAATTTTGACTTCACATTGTTTACTGTCCTTTTAAATGACAGTAATTTCCTAGTGTGTTTCCTTCCTATAGCAAAACTAGAGATATAATTTACTGCATGCTTCATTTCTGGCTAAATATATATTTATTATTATTTTATTGATGTCTTTGAATATGCAAGTGCATAAAATAAATAGAAACTCTTTCCTTTTCTAGTATTGATAGGGGATTTTCCCTATAAGCAGAGACCCTGATCAATTCTATTTCATGAGATTTCTATCATAAATGAAAATGATTATTAATATATTTCAAAGTACCAGTGTTTCTTATGATATTGCTGTTAAGAACTTTCTTTTTAAAATTTTTTTGAATTCTAATTTGTTATATTTGACAGCAGAATTCATTTCAATTCATGTTACACATATAAAGCACAATTTTTCATGTCTCGGGTTGTATGCAAAGTATATTCACACCATTAAGAACATCCGTCTTGATAAGGAAATCTGCTTAACATTTTTCTCTTCCGGGGACTAAAAGTCATTCCCATAGACCAGCCTCTAAGCCATAGGTTTTTCAATTATCTTTCCTTTCTCTTCCCACAAGCCTTGATGCCAAAGCCTCCAAGGCTTATTCCTGTTATAGGACCTGTGGCCTGTCCCTTTCCAGGTGCCTTAGGGGTCCCTGGTGGGGACAGCCTACAGTAACTCAGTCTTACAAGGGATGATTGCAAGCCATTTCCTATATCAGACAAAATATGGGATAAATGTATCCCTAAAGCACCTTCATAATTGACCCCTAAAATGCACACGGGTGTTGGGTGTCACCAGCCATGAGAGGAAGGAGGGCAGGGGCCAGTCCCATGTCCTCCACTCTCGTTGCTGTGAAATTCTTACTTTGGCAAATGTTATCAAATCATGATCAGATGAGCACAGTGCAAGCCCCTCTCTGGGCCACCAGGGGCATGGCTGAAGCCCAGCTGGCTCTGTCTGATTCCCGGGGACACCCAGAGCTGTGCAAGCCGCCGGCCTCACGAGGATTTACTGGACATATGAACATGCAGACACTATTACAGATGAAGAGGAATTTGAAGGGGACCTGCCCACTTTGGGGAAGAGGCCTGAGTGTGCTTTGGGATAAATGGGCTACCACACTTCTCCCTGGCTGGGAGGTCATATCGTTGACCATGCCCCATGCTGGGCAGGACACCAGTTGCAGAAGACCCACTATGAGCAGAGCCCATGTCCAGGTGCTAATGCTGAGGAGCTGGATCCTGTCTTGTCACCTATAGCCTAGGGACTGGAAGGAGCCTGGGCACAGACGAAGGAAAGCCAATGAGGCCGACTCTGTCCCCCGGGGCTGGCCTGGGGACAGTTGGGTCCTGAGCACCTAAGTAACATTTAGTTTTTTTAAAAATCGCCTCATGGTTATATTATATGTCATTCTTAAAAGTAGAAGTGAAGGAAAAAACTTAAACTTAGGAAATTATTTTTAATCAACCGTGAGCTACAGAGTAGTCAAGTTAAATATAAAAAGACAGAGCCAAGACGCAGTGGACAGAGGAGCTGTGGCCCTAAACTTACTTTAAAATGTGTGCGTGCACACACACACCATATTGTATCAACTGTGATTTATTTTTCTTGTTTTATGTGAAAACTGAAAGCATTTGCTCCATGTTCGCAGCATGGGTCTAGGTTTTATGACGGGATGTTCTTCTCCTGGGACCTCAACTCTGCTCTGATTCTGCTTAGTCCACAGCCCCTCTCTGATTCTATTCTGTTAATGCTTAGAGATGATATTACACATCGTTTTCTTTCGTGTGTGGTGGCTGAAAAATTCCAGCCACAAATGTACGTTTGGAGGATGAAATTTTTCCCAGCTGAAACCAGGTGCATGTATGACCCTGAGTATCTCCTTGGAGATTCCATGTGTAAGCTCTCACCAATAAAGTTAGCAGTAGGAGGCACCTCCAAGAGACCCAGTTCCCTAACAAAATGGAAAATGACATGTGGAATAGGCAGGGTTTAATTGAAATAATCTGTGGGCAGTGACTGCATTTCCAAAATAAATTAATAACAACCTTCAGAAGGCTGTCCATCGCTGCTCCAGCCTGCAACAATAGCCCTAGGACAGTCTTTCTCATTTGGGATGAACTAATCCTTCTCTGAAAAGGAAACTAAAAGAAATTACTTAGAACAGATTTATAAGTCTCAGGGGGGCATACAATATGCTTCCAAATGTTCTGAACCACATTTCTTCCAACTTACAAAGCAGCCCACAGACAGAGCAATATTCTAGGAAACCCTTTCTCACGGGGAGCTCAGGAAGAAGAGACCAACTCCTGGAAGGATCGTGGTTGAGATAAAGGTGCGTTGGACAGTATGGAGTCACTGGAGAGTTTGCATTTATTTCCCTTGGGTGACTTGATTTAACTAAATAATGTGAATAAATTGTGTGCACACACATCCAAGATATATGTGTCCATCAGACAGATAATGGCAAGTACTACCTCTGAAGATATCTGCACTCAATCCTATGTTAAGGGTTCGTGGCAGTGATAGGTACTGCAATGATTGTACCTAAAGCTTGTTAGGTCCTCATGTTGGATTAGAGTAAAAGATTAAGTCTGTGATTAGATTAGAACATTTAGTTAGTTGAGAGCAGAAACAAAGACCTCTAGTACATTTGGGGGGCACATTCAACAAACTAATGTGAGGCTGGAAAGCCAGAGGCTTTTTTTTTTTTTTTGTATTTTAATAGTGTTTATTAGTGCACCACAGGTAATGCACGACAGGGGGGTTCATTTTGACATAAACATGCACACTTGGAATTCAATTTGCTCCACTTGGGTCCCCAGTGCTTCCCCTTCCCCTTCCCTCCGCCCGCCCTGTTCCTCCTCCCCCGTGCTCCTGGTCTTCCTTCTGTGTATTGATCATTCTCTTAATTGGTGCTCTATAGACGTACACAAAGGTGAAATCACGGTGGTCTATTCATGTACGTACATAGACTTTTCAACAGGATAGAATTTGAGAGTGCCCAAATCAAAGTGGTACCGATGACTGGACGATGGGAAGATTGGTCTCCTGGGCAAAGGCCAGCTGAACTCTGGGGGCTGCGGTCAGAGGGGAAGTCAAAGGCTGTTTTGAGCAGCGGGTGCTGAGCCCTCACTGGGAGCAAAGAGCAAGTGAACGAAAGAGCACAATGAGGAAGCACAAAGGCGTTAGTGGATGCCACGTGGCAGTTAGAATCCCCGACGAGGCCAGAACCCCATTCCTCATGTCCCCTGCGAGTCCTCCAGCCTTGAGACGGAAGCTGGGACTTCAGAGAGTTGAGGCAGCTAAAAGGGAGAGGGGCATTCGACTTCGTGCCTCTTTAGGAACCAAGCAGTTCTCTTATGTGGACTCTGCTGCGATTCTAAAAGCCCTGTGGTACACAAAGAGGACCTGGGTGCCATTTAGCTATCTGTGTCTGACAGAGCCACGGCCTGGGCCCCTCGGGAAGGGAGCAGAGCCAGGCGCAAGCCTTATCGCATCGCAGAAGACTGTGCGCTCTTTATTTCCCTCTGGACTCGGTGTGTGCTTTCAGTGTTCTCTTCAGAAGCCTCTCGACTGAGCAAGGAGAGCCTGCGTTCCACGTTATCCTTGTCAAGCAGAGCGCTCCGAGACACCTCCTGGGTCCAGGGCAGTGCCTGGTACTGAGGTGCCACTCGCAGTCTCTGGAGTGGTTGGCTTATTGCAGTAAGCAGGACTCGAGTCGAGTTTGAAACTTCATTCTGAGCAGTCGTAAAATCATCGTTCTTGTCCTACTGCACCGAAGACAATTGGTGTCAATTGCTAACATTTTAAAGATGCTGTGTATTGGCCCCTGTGGGCTGGAAATGGTGAAAATCCATGAGAAATGCTTGGAGGTCATCCCATTTGCTCAATGACTGGAGGGCGAAGGGGTGTGGCTCACTCTCCCGGGAGCCCCAGAAAACACCATGGAAACAGAAGAAATGATCTACACTTCACAAGCTGATGGTGCTATTGGAGAGAAGCACATCCAGGTCCTCACATTCATTAGAAAATCATTTGTACCTACTGGATGTTCAGCTATTAATTAACCCAGGATTTGCTTGAACCTATCTCCATATCTGCTGCAAGGTAGCTGAGGAATCAAGAGGAAGATACTTACATCTCTGGCTCTTATTTTTCCCATGAGAATATTAAACACCTCAGAGAAGTTGTAGGACATAACGGGTCAAACTAGCTAGCCTCAATAAAGGTTGGTGCGGTTGTTTTTCGAAGCATGGGCATTTGAACTCACTAGAGGCACATATTTAATGCGGAGAGGTGACCAGCATTACTTTACGTACTGTGGAAACTAATGCCTAACCTACTGAGAAAATTTTCTTTAAATGTTTACAAACAATGATGTAATATTGAGTCCAGAGCCCCAGCACATACTGATGTTGAGATCCCTTACCACCCTGACTACTTTCCCTCAGGCGATCTTTAAATGCTGGAAAAGAGTCGTCTCGTAGTAGAAAGCATTGTGACGACAAGTTAGAAATCACTGCTTCTTTGGATCCTCCAGCTGGTTCCACCATGGCTGCCACCTGTTCCTCTTTTTATTTTTCTGCACTGAAGACAATGCCAGTTCACAAGGTCTCTGCATCATCCTCTGAAGTACCTAGAATCCCTAAGCAGCCTGCTCGAGCTTCCTGAGTGTTCAATGTGGGTGGATATTAACAAAAGTGAGGGTCAAAGCAAAGGCCAACAAGTAATCAAACCAAAAACAAAACACGAGGACAGCAGGAGACTGCTCCTGACTTTGGCAAACTGAGTTGACAACTAAGGTGTCCTTTGGAAAATGAGTAGGGCAGGATGCGCCTCACACTGTGCTCCTAGCAGAGTTGAAAATGAGCTCCCTTGGCTGGCCACTGCTCCCCGTCTGATTCCTCCCGAGGAGCCCTGACGATGCCCGGTACCTTCCTGGGAGTGCTTCTATCCTGCCTTCTTCCTCTGTGGGCAGTACTGACAGGACCCAGGAGAGTGGCTATCTATCCATATATCTGGTAAATTTTAATCAAATATCCCTTTGGATGCCCACATATAGAAGATATGTCTATAGTAGCCATAAAATGGCTTGTGATCAAGCAACAGCATGTAGAACTAAATGTAAGATCATACTGATATGTAATTCTTGGTTGACTAAAAAATGTCCTTTACTGAGAACTTGACTTGTGTCTCTGTGCTTGATAGTGAAGGTGCAGGTCATTTTTCGTATATTTGTGAAATTTGCAGCCATTATCTGATTTTTTCTACAAGGGCAAACATTAAGGACCTACCCAATTGGGTGTCAGATGGTCCTCATGTGAATGGCACATTAATGGCCACAGCACAAGAGCTGTGAGGTGGGTAACCCGGGCCACCCTCGTAGGCATGCCAGGTGGACTGAAGCAGAAGCCACAGAGACCGTCCTGAGCAAAGCTGGTTTCATGTTGGATCCCTACAGGGAATGGCCCTGTTCCAAGTCATCTCCCTGGTATTTACTAGCATCAAATCTTAAGCAGGCTACTTGCAGACTCCAGGGACCCAGGTCTTGGTCCCTCGGGTTACCGTCACATGGTAAGTGCTGACAGTCCTACCTGGCTCTCTCTCTGGATGCCGTGCATGACTCCCACGTTCCCTAACCTAAATCATTTTCCTTACTCACGGTAATGGCTTGCTTTCAGAGTGCCTTATCACCGAAACTTGCTCTGTCCCCTGGCTCTCCTTGGACCCTGCAGTAGGTCTTGCCCTGTAAGGACCCCTCTCCTCCGAGGACTGTCTTTAGACAGTGGTGAAGCCCGGGCTCCATCCTCAGGCACTGTGCCTCCTAAGTAAACTCTCTGCCTGGGGGGGGGGGGGGGAGGCC